>NC_092863.1:102484638-102715187 GCF_032062135.1 Pyxicephalus adspersus | reverse complement strand
AAACATTTTACAAAGTTTGAAAATTCAAACCCAATCATGAACAAGAAACTCTAAAACAATATGTAAGGAAATCTTAAAAAATATTTTCTTTCAAATAATTCAAATGAAGTCAGTGGTCAGAATTACTTAATTCACCCATCTTTATGAACTATTACTTTTAAAGTGGATAATGTTCTTTTCCTAGAGAAGAGTCTATACTGCTTTGGTAAACCAACTCAATAGTCTCCACCAGGGCTGCATATGGCAGAAAGATAACACAAGACCAGGAATCGAAGTTTGGGACAGCATGTTTTCACCCCGAAACATAATGTGCCTGATCAATGGCCTCCATGGTAGTATTAACAAGAGATTTTGAAATAGGTTATATATGGTTTGAGTGATTGGGTTAAGATTTGCTTTAAAAAGTAATTGTCAGGTCTTTGGGGAAATATAGAAGAGGTGTTATAGGAAGCTGTGGTCCACGTCTGCCACTTCCCTTCTATATCAATGCTCCCAAATTTCTGGAATCCCAACTGCCAGGAGTATAAGTTTCCCGGCCCCGCTGTTGTGTGCTTTGATCCCAATATCCAATCCTTAGATCATTGCTGTACTAGAACCAGTGAATAATGAAGGATACAGACACCGGACCCTCCTAGAAGCCATAAATGGTGAGGAGACTGGTACAATCTGCATTTCTAGAACAAAGGGAGAGTTGGCGACATGGAGAACCCAAGTGGTGAGTATAATACCACATCCATCTCATCGGAGAGCCTTTTTTATACCTGTAAAAACATGACAGGGTTCCTTTAACAGCTCTAAGAGGGTGTATCATGCTGGACAAGAGCGAAATAAAAACGAAATGAGCAGCATATTACCCCCATTCTCGCCTGCCAGCTTGCTACAACTTGACCTTTGCATTACATAAGAAGGCCGCTGGAGCGGAACCAACCCTGAATGACAGATGTAATGAAAAACAGTTTAATTTAGACGGTGCATCAGCATTTCCGTGCCGGACACTTCCATTATTAGCACCTCCATCATTTTTGCAATCTTAACCCAATCAACAATAATAAATTAAGCACTCCTGCAAGTTAATTTGCGGAGGTAGAGGCTTGATATTAATCACTTATGCGGTTTGCAGGATAAATAATTTTTTCCTTTTACTTTGTTCCATTCCCACGAAGTTCATTTTCTGTTGGGAGTAAAATGCACCTTTAATGATTGTGTTCTACTTCTGCATGGTAAAGTTTTAAACAGCACAGGTCCACAAAAAGTCACCAGGAGGTAGAAGTTTTTGGCAGAGGAGACACCTAAAGGCGGCTTTTTGTTTTTCCTTACAGTGCATGGAGCATGGACCATGCAATGTAGAGCTCGGCTCTCTTCCTGGCAACACTGAGAATAGACCTAGGTGTCAGAGTCAATTTAACCCATGTGTGCCATCCAATGGCTGAAGTGGATCATGATGGCTCCAGAAGAGCCAGTGGCAAAGATAGCCTCTGGAACAGGATTGTGGGGTATCAAAGGCAAGGATTCCAAACAAATATGGCAATATAATATCTACAGGCCAAACCCCACTGTGGCTGCTCATGCCTCCAAACAATCCTTTCATTATATTTCATAATCAACTGTTACGTTTTTGTAGTCCAACTATTCTCCTTTCTTTTATATTGGGGCCCTCAGCATTTTTTTGGATACTTTTACAGACCCTTTTTCATTTAAACCCCACTGACTGGCGCTTTCTGGACTCCTCCTCTATATACAGCATGCATTACGCATTTCAGGTCTATAGGGCTCAAACATCCCAAGATCACAAACCACCCCGCTACTGGCCACATAGCATATTCTATCTAGGGAGATTAGAGGGACAGCGTCACAGAAGCAAAAGCCATCCGCTTGACGTGAAGGAACAGAGTGAGTTATTGAACTTCAAACATCTGTCACCTTTAGCATAAAACACACAATGTAAAAGAAGCATCGGCATTCAGATTCAGTCTGAGTGCTTCCTTTGATCTTATGGCCAGGGAGCATAAAAAGAACACAGCGCTCCACCACATTTGGATGGGTAAAAAAAAATCAAATTAGTGCCATATTGCCAGGCTGCCAGCAGTCCTACTTCAGTTTCTAAGGACAATTTACTGCGGAGTTTCATGGCATATGGCAATGCTTCCTAGGACCGTAAAATGTGATCAGCTGACTTATGCCGTATTCGAGGCTTTCATTGCACAATATGCAAAAACCGATCAACTTATTCAAGGGCGATTGCCAACAAGGAAGGGTCTTATGGTAAATGGTTGGTCAGGATTGTGAGCTGAAGACGTTTCTTAGGACAAAAAGATTCTAGGAAAAATTTTTGAAAGCCAGAGAATGTTAGCAATTTTTGTACAGAGAGAGAAGACTGGTCTTGATGAATGGTTATTATTTAGCATTACATTGGGTAAAATTGGCATGGTTGCTAGGGTAAGATGGTTTCAGTTCCAACTATTTCACCATACCCAAAAAAAAATGAAACAATAATTCTGGTAATTGGAAAGAATGTCACCCCTACAGATAGCCAAAATTATCATTGGTGTCACCTAAATTGCTCATTGCTCATGGAACCCATAGGAACCTCTGGAGGAACCCTAGGGTTCCATGGAGCCCTGGTTCAGAATTATTGGTCTAAACAAACCCCAAATTCATTACTATGCTGTCTTCCTCTACCCTCACTGGCTGAGCCAAATCCTCCTTCATTTATGTCTCATACACTCCCCCTCCTAGACACTGCATCTCACAGTGGGAGGAGTTCACTGTTGTCAATCTAGAAAGAAAAGGGCGGGGCTGAGCTTGAAGCTGATTGACAAACTACAGTCTTGCAATGTTTTTTTCAGCCTGCAGGGGTGTAAGCAGCCACAGCCTAAATCAGAGTAACAACTGTGCTCTGAATATAGGAGCAGTGCAGCCTGGTTGCCACCCCATCATAGGAAGCTGCATTAGATGGCAAGATCATACAATTTGAATTTTTAAAGAAGGGTAGGAATCAACAATAAACAGATGGCTCAAACATGAAGATCAATACTCACACCTGGAAGTACTAGAATCTCAGGTTCAAACCTCAACCAGGATAGAATCTGCATGGAGTTTTTACATTTCTACTTGGATACATATCAACAACATACTGGTAGGTTAATTTCCCTTTCCCTCAAATTAGCCTTAGGCTATGGTAATGACATATGGCTACCATAGGCACCATAGTTTGTGAGCTCCCCTGGGAAATACTCTGTGTTCTGTGCTGTAATAAGCTACAGCAAGCAAGCACTATATAAATAAATGGGGCAAGCTATACAAGCAGCATGCAGTCACAATTGGAGCATTATAAGATCATGTGGTGCCAATGGCTTCTGCAAGTGTCTTGTGTATCTTACGCCATAGGGAGCCAATTGTCCCATTTTTGTGGCAATCAATCACAGCTATTAATCATCAATTGTTGGCAATCAAAAAGTAATGTCTGCATAGCCCACCGCTAAGTCAATTTATTTTGTTGCTTTACAACCGGTCAGCTTTAGGCAAAATTTATTCAATGGAAAACATGAATATTATATATATTGCATGCAAAAGTTGATGCTTGAAAAAGAAGTCTAAGGGAGCATTAATCCATCCCCAATGTAAACTCATCTTTTCCTAATATACATTTCATTTGTTCCAACTAAAACATCGTTCTGCATTCCTTAGCAGCCGATATTAAAATAATTACACTTGAGTGGATTGTTATGTCTACAGAAAAATAGTAGCACAACTCAAAATTAAGGAAAGTAATTTCCCTTCAAAATGGCCCATAAGCAAATCTCTTATGTGAAGCCTTTAGGTCTGAAATTGTTTTAGCTGTGAATTGTCGCAGCGTGAAAATAGACCGTAGGAACTGCGGTCACCGGGCAAAGGATTCTGGGTAAGGAGAGGGGCAAACATATTCCCAGAGAAAGAGAGAGAGGGGAAAAAAACTGCTGTAACTGGAGAGGTAAAAATAACAAGTACCAGAAAGGATGAGAAAGATTGAAGGCAATGACGATATCACTCATCTTTATGTGACGATAAAAATGTGCGCCTGCAATTTTCTCTTGAGAAGGAATCATTCTATTTGAGTGAAGCGCAGGGAAGAAAGTTGCACACACACGACAATAAGCGAGAGCTTTAAAGAGACCCTGTCGCCAACTTAAAAATTATTGCATGTACAACAAAAAATATCAGTTTTTCCAAAGGCTCACTTTTGATGTTTCTTCAATTCATAAATTGTATATGTTTCTTTTATTCATTTGTGCCTAGAAAATCTGACTGGAAGTGCCCCAAAACACCCCATTCTCCTATGAAGTGCCTAAATACTCTCCATGCAGTCCCAGATCCATCGCCGTTAAACAGGATCCCCCTAATTACCCTTCTATGTAGTTGCCAGGAGTAGATCAGAGGAGAATACTCTGACCATCTTTCATTTGTGGGTAAGTCTACTGCGAAGGTGGCTCCCAGTTGAGGTCTCCGAGCTTTGGGCAAAGAAACTTTAAAAACTACATAATCTGCACATATATTATAATGGAGAATGTTATTGAAGTCAATAGTCTGGTATTTTTAAGGTTCGAGCACATCATGGTTCAGAAAGAAACAAAATAACAATAAATAACAATATTAACTTCCTATAAAACCAATGGTTCAATAGCATTATAAAAAATGGCGGACTAACATGTTAAAAAAGCCTATAAAAAGTGCATAGAATCATCCACAGCAATACCAAAAGCAGCCGGCAGTCCAGCATCTCTCTATTTTTATAACATGGAGGAACCCCTTGAAATAAGGTTCAGGTCTTCAGGGACCCCTGCTACAATTACTATATCCACAGCTCACAGTACATTAGTGTGGTGGGTAATGGGAAGAATGTTTTTGAGGTTGCTGGCCAATGAAGAATGTCACCCTTACCGATAGCCAAAAACATAACTGGGTCTCCAAAACTGACCTGACAGTCAAAAAACTGCTCATTGCTACAACACCCAGTGGACCCAACTTTGGAAGAAGCAAAAAACATAAGTATATCCAAAGCTCATCAAAATTTGATTTCTTTACTTTGTATTGATTAAATCACTCATAACACCAATAAATATAAATCAATAAAGAGATTTGTGGATTAGTGGCATACCAAAATAGGTAGGCCAAGTGCAATTCTTGACCCCATTGATGCCCCACCATCTTTTAATATTCCTTTCAATACACTCCCTCAGTACCGACCCCTTTCTTGGCTGCCATACCTTACTAACACTATTTCAATCTAGAAGAGGGGTTGTACCGTGTTATAGACATCACCCAATGTGTCTTTTGAACCTTGTAGTGTGACCTCGCACACATTTGAAGTAGCAACTGGGGAAATTAAGTGCAAAGGGGAGCACAGGAACCCACTAAAGCAAGAAAAAGAAATCCAAGTAAAATGGGATTTAAGCTGTTAAAATCTCTCCAACTATGGAGAGTCCCGGGACAAGTTTTCCAATCATGGAACCCTACTGGAATTTTAAGAAGAGCTTGTGAGGACAAACCGATAAAAGATTCTTCTTTAATGATTTGTGTTCACGCCTTATTTCACAATGTGTGAAATCGGTCAAGCTTGGCACTGAATTAACGCACATAATTTATTCCTAAACACATTTAATTTCTTCTAACAGGTACTTGACTCTTTAGCCTTTCTGCATAAGACCTCACTTTTTTTTTCATCCTCTGAATGGGGAGAAAAGAAAAACGTCATTCTAAAACTTCAGATGACTGCCAGTGCTCCGTTACAATATTGTGCCAATGTGATGCCATTAATTACTCGAGGAATAATTAGCGCAGTGGCTGAAATTCAATAAGCACAAAACAATGATTTCTATGAGCTGATTAACAAATTGGAGTCATTATCCAATCAGGGCCCTGATTGCTCTGAGCCAGCCAGCAATGTTTACTCATTAACCAATCAGCAACTGGGAATTCACTAACCAAACAGAGCGTTGCTTGCAGTAAAACAGAAGAAAAAGGAATCATTAGCCAATCAGAGAAATGGTTTGAAGGACCAATAAAATAATCAGTGATTTATTTTAAAGAATTTCTGTGACTAGGGCATGACTATACATGTTCTAAACAAGCCGTAACTAAGGTGTAGAACAAACCTTCATTGACATTTGTAGCTGTGGGCACTGTGGAGCCATTCATCCTCAAAGAGAGGTGAAGTTTATGTCTCAGGAATCTTACAGCCTACCTGCACTGTGTTGTAGAAGACTAGTAGGCTGACAAGTTACTTCTGGGAGCGGAACAAATTAGCTAATTAGAAAAAAGTGTTTTGTTTTTGCTGTGAACTTCGAATATGAATTCCTCCACAGTGCCAACACCTAGACACCTATCAGTGAATGCTTTTGCTAGGAGCTAATCACATTTTTGTAGTTGCCATATCAATTGTGTTCCCCAAAACCAATGTGATGAAGAAAGGAATGGGTTGTCTGATACACTGAAACCAAAAAAAATATGTATATTTACTTCTTTTTGTTTATATTTGCACACAAGTCAACTAGCCGAGTGCTATGCGGTGTTATTCAAATGAATAGCAACACAAAGCACCTTAGAAGCCATTCAATGGCACCATAATGCATTTTTCCAAGTGTGACCATATTGTGAGGTCTGTGCACACCTTAACATTTATGTAGTGCGGCACGGTAATACTTGTGACAAATGTTAGTAGCCCATTTGAATGAATGGTTTTATTCATTCATGGAAGATGCTTCTGTTGGCTCAGAATAGGTTCAGTTGAATTTGACTAACCATGGCTAATTATATATACCATGGCCTGGAGGAAAGAGAACTTTGACAGACATTTACAGTGTAAGATCCAAGGCACTGTTGCCTTTGCTGCTAGATGCAGGAGATTTGGAGTAGGATTTGGTGATGGCACTACTACTGCTAGTGCTGCTCACTGTTCTCCTTGCTGGAGGCTGGTAAATGAGGAAGCAAAGCCCTGCCTCTACCACAATGGCAGCCTTTTTCATCATGCTAAGACAAGGCACTCTTGGAATAACTTTCAGGTTAGGGAACCCCTTAGAACAGTATCAGTGTCTATGGTACATTGGTGAGGTGGTCATTTGGATGAATGTCTCTGACATTGCTGCCCACTGGGAAGAATGCCATCCTTATGCATAGCCAAAAAGATAATTGATATCAA
This sequence comes from Pyxicephalus adspersus, assembly GCF_032062135.1. Lineage (NCBI taxonomy): Eukaryota > Metazoa > Chordata > Amphibia > Anura > Pyxicephalidae > Pyxicephalus > Pyxicephalus adspersus. The sequence goes on along the minus strand of NC_092863.1, from coordinate 102,708,013 downwards.
TAGTAAATCACCTGAGAGGCACAAATTGCTCATAGCTCGAGGAACTCTTAGCAACCTCTGGAGGAACCCTGGTTGGAAAACACTAATACAGTCTAATGGCCCCAACACCCAGTAGACCCAACTTGGGAGGAAGCCAAGCAAAAAAGTACAGCATATTTTTAATGGATGACTAGTTTGAGCTATTGTATAATATAGTAGGAGGTAGAGTGCATCCTCTTCTTCAAAGCTTTGGGGGAACCTTAGAGTTCCACTTAACCATAGTGGGTAAACCCTGATCTAAAGACACATGCAGAACAAGGCATGGTAAGTATTAAGAAAATGACGGCAGACCATGGGCAATGCTGGTGACAAATCCTTTGCCCTCAGCCTTATCTATAGAGCTTGAACGCCATATAATTTCCTTTGCATATGTGAATTCGAGCATTCACCGGACAAGGAAGAGTAGGAAACAGATCGATTTTCATTGCGTCCTTGAGTAACGCTATCATTGCTATTTTTAATAAACAGGAAAAGCAGTTTTGCATGTAAGCAGATATATTTATGCCTTGAATCTGGAGGAAATCTCCATAAAGTCGATTTTTGAGAATGTTCACGCTTAATGAGTGAAAGCCGGCGTAGTGTTCTGAGTCTTATGTTACCGAGAGGGGCGCGCTGGCGGAATTACACTCACAAGAAGCATTTTCAGATTTTGGCTTGGCACGGCTTTATGAGAGGGGAAAGATTATTTTTGGTCTGCAGAAAACTAGATTGTCATTTGAGGCTATAGCGGGAAGCCGGGCGTGTTCTGGGAGAAGGATGCTGCAAAATATCAGACCTTTCTCTTAAGCCACAGCTTACTTATCACTAATTCTGTGCCAGGCTGTCAGAAAGGTTCCATTTTCTGAAATATTTTGTAATAATGGTTTTTAGGTTTATTAGGATTTTGGTTCATTTGTTACAAATGTTCAATGTTGCAGTCTGATTATTAGCAAAAAGGGGGGGACCAAGGAAATGCTTTTTTCCTGCCTGCAGAACACTGATGACATCATCCCATCCTGATGCCACCAAAACTCTGCACCATCTCCTTTGACTTGCATGGCCTTTGATATTGCTAAACATTCTGCTGAAATCTGGTATTGAGTGGTGCAAAATGGTAAAATTATCAACACTCCCTGATTGACTGGTTTTTTAGATCGTTTATTGATCAGTTCCAAATTTTGCACGCCTCTATTAAGGTCTAATTTAATGCTAATGGAGTATACCAGTTCCACACCAACTTTATACAATTTCTATACAACCAGGATGCTACCGGTAATCGATCTGGAATATGTAGATGACCACTAGAGGGAGCATTTTATAAGCCTGAATTTAAAATACACCAATCAAAATACAACACAGCAAGCCAATAAAAAATGAGACTTAAATTTAAACTATACAATAACAATATGATAAGTAAACATTTATGCTTATCACAATCTTTTTCTTTTGTGAGTTGCTTTTAAAACTAAACTTTAAGCAGATATAAAACAAGTTAGCGCTGAGCTGTTTTCATTATTAAATTCCTAAATATATTTTTTAAAATGCCAGCCATGTAAGTACATGAATTTTTGATCAGCTTCTGGCAGAGCTTAGACTGGCCAAGGAAGAAGCAGCATAAGAAGCCATGTGCTAACAAGCACTATCCAGATAGGAGGAGATAGAACAGAGTCCAAGGGATGAGCCTATTAATTGTTGCTTCTCCTTTCACTGGCTAGGGATTGGCTGTTGGAGGAACAAGACCAGTAAGTGTTACTAAGCAGCAGAAATAGAAAACTGGGTCTCCAGCTCTGGAGACAGGATCGAAAATTAAGCCCCTGTATGGGGTCAGTTGGCAAATATACAATCAGCTTAGTAAAAGCTAGCTAGCTGAAATAAAAAACAAAATGTGAAATGAATGTGAAGGAAACACCTTTAATCCATGGGAAGCCAATGGACCCACTTGAAATGGTCCCATTTCCCAATCTTTTTGAAAGAGCTCTATAAACCCCAAGACTGGGTAGCCTGAAATACCCATCCTTTGGAGTATAAAAGGACCCTTTATAGCTATTCGATCTGTGCATCTGGCTTTTGTCTGGAGTTCAGAATTAGGTTAAGCTAATTCTTCACCCATTATATCACACAATGACCCGCTCCTTGTTAACTGAAGCCACCAAAATTCTTGGCCATCCCCTTGGTCTTGCATGGTCTTCCATATCACTCTTTACGGCAGAGATGCTGGTCTGGCAGCCGCTTTAAGACAACCAAGAATGCAAATGGTTACATCTATAAGATAGTTAAAAATGAGTAAACAGTATTTTTCCCACATTGCTTCTTCAAACAGAAGAATCCCTGATGAGACTGAGAATCTATTTCCTCGCCTCGGCCCGAGCTCATTGTTTTATTTCGATGTACTTCCAATGGAAACACTGCGGTATTTATTTTTATTTAATAAAGCCCGATGGTACAACTGCTTATGAATCAAACAGCATCAGATGTAGCTAAGAAAAATATTGGTATTTTCTGCCGGCTCTCCTTATGAATTTGGCTCTCAGCCCACTGTTGGTTTTATATATTAAGTAGAATTGAAAGGCGACGCTCCTTGCCTTGCTCCGGGTCTCTGCCATACTTCTCAGTCGCTTTATTTCCTCTATATTTTTACAGTCAGATAATGAATGGAGATCTCGTTAGCCAGGGATATTTTTTAGCTGATTTCAGCCATCCTAATACAGACTAATGAAATAGTGAATACTCACATTTATGTAAGACTTGATACAGGCCAGAATAGATCTTTCAGCAAGGCCGGATTGAGGCCAGATATGATCGACCAGGACTGCCTATGTGCAGTAGGACGTAGAGAGGCGGCTAACTGAGCTATCATATGGTTGTAAATGTTTAAAAATGTTCCTACAGAACCCAACCCATTTAATTACACCATTCACTATTAATATGTGCAGTGGTTGTCCTTAAATAACCCTGCTTTTGAGTTTCCTATGCAGCATGGGTAAGTCTTTGGTGGAGGAGCACCAAGCATAAGTCCTGAAACGCCAGCTTTTTAGGGAAAAGGATACATTTATAAAACCTACCCAGATACATTTTGGGGCATTGGGGCTTCTCTCTTTTTATAGGGCTTTAGTAGACCTAAATAAATGGTCTATGGTTGTAAGGTCAGTGTTTCATAATGTCTGTTGTAGCTTTATAGACTTTATTCATGCATGAAGTTCCTCACTACTTTTACTATCAGGATGAGGGCACTGGGCAAATTGGTGACTCATGTTCAAGAGGGTGGACACACCATGCCCACCCCTTCCACTCTATTACCTTAATGAAGTGTTTTTTTTTTTGACATTTTGACTTTTTTAACATAGGAGAACCTCTTTAAATAACTTCCCGGATATAATAACTGTATCTAGAGCTTACAGTACATTAGCATGGTGGTTAGTAAGGAGAATATGTCCTACACTGCTGACAAGTGGAAAGAATGTCCCCCTTACAGATAGGCAAAAAGACAGTTGGATTTTATTAAACTGACCTGAGAGTCACAAACTGCTCATTGCTAAAGGAACCCCCAAACAACCTCTGGAGGAACTCTGGTTGAGAAACGTGGCCTTAATGTACCCATTTAACTGTAATTCTACTGTGATGGTATGGAGGTAGAAAAGACCAAGGGAGGTGACCATAAAAACATCACTATGGGATCCCATACATTGGCCCTGATTTATTAAAGCTCTCCAAGACTTGAGAAGATAGACATTAAGGGGAAGACCTGAGGGATCCAGCAAACCTAAAATGAATCTGCTCCAGGATTGAAAACATTTGCCAAATATTAGAAAATTATTTTTAAGACATCCATTGCAGGTTTGCTTGACCAACCAGGTTCTTCCATCGTAGTTTATACTCTCCAGTCTTGGAGAGCTTTAATAAATCAGTCCCATAGTATTTATGTCCATGGGTGGGTTCACAAATATCTTGAAACTTTCTAACCTTAGAGAAGGGATAGCATCCCAAATTTCCAGAATGGCAGCATTTTTCGGTGCAGGGTGGCCTGGTATACTCAAACATCACCTTAGTGATTTAAGAAAACATCAGATGAATTGGGCATCCTTTTCATGGCTTAATATTCAATTCTAGAATATTTTCCTAATATTTCTTAATAAATATTATATTATTACAGCTGTGCACATGAAAAAGAAATTTTCCAAGAAAAAAAAAAACAGACACACACACATTATAGATGTAATTAGGTTGAACCTTCTCTTTTCAAACACATTGCAGCTTAAAAAGGATTCAAGGGCTTTTCTGTAGTTGAAAAGTATTTTTTTTCCCACTTTACATTTTTGCTTCTCGGCTGTGAATCAGCTCTTGGCCTTAACTAACCCCTGAATGGCAGCGCTGGGCTGATGATCAGACAAGAGAGGGATGGAGATTCCAGCAAAACGCAGTAATCATCCAGCGGAGCGCGTTTTACTGTAATAAAACACACGTGAACGGCGCAGCGTGAATTCCCCGCGGTGGGTGTGGTAGTCATCTGCATTTTACCCTAATGGATCTATGCTATTTTAATCTGTCCTCTGAGAACGCGAAAGAAGCACTTTCTTCCTGAAAACATGAAGAAGCGCACACCGACTTTTCATCGTGCTGTCAGAGGACGTTATTTGAATATGGTAAAAAAAAAATTTTGCTTTTGAAAATGTTAGGATTTTATTATTAATTTAGCATCCAAGCAAGAGTTGACTTGGGGTCTCCAAGGTTTATATTTGAAAGAAAAAAAAATTAATATTTAAACGAGCTGTTCTTTTAGTCTTCGTTTTGGAGACTAAATAGGATTAGGTTTTTGGGACCTAATTAAAATGATTCTCACGCTTGAGATACAATTAAATAGAGTTCTCTGAACCTTTCTTTTTTTCAGAAAACTATTCTGTCTGCCAATGTAAAAAGCGTTAGCAATAATGGTTTCCAAGAGAGAATTGTGGTGTTTATGGTTATTTGGTGGTGCGTCTGATAGTATGTTCCCTTAGGCAAGGGACTAAATGGAATGAGTATGTAAGAATGGACTTATATGATGCCGTAAGTCATTAGCATTATTAGGGATAGGGAAGTCTTAGATGAGCATTGATGAGCATGAGTTTTGAAATAAACAAATAATAATAAAAAATCAAGGTAATGCATTATGGGCACCTAAGAACATTTGAGTATTAGTTAACTATTGAAAGTTTCCCATCAGAGTTATATAGAACAGCACGGTGGCTCAGTGGCTTGCATTCAGAGCTTGTAGCCACAGGACTAGGACACTGTATGCATGGAGCTTGGGTGTTTTCCTTTAGTTTGCATAGCTTATTCACAGTCTAAAAACACACTGGTAGGTGGATTGGCTTCACCCAAAATTGGCCTTGGACTGACGGGTCTTCCAATGGACATTTAGTGACAGGTCTACACACTCATTAAAGCTCTCGGTTAGATATTGGTGCAATATAAATAAAAGATAATACTAATTTGTCTTAGTTGAGGTCTTGTCTTCACTTTTTATGGACAGCTTGGCTTGTTAGAATTGTGTTTTATGAACAATATCATAACTGCAAATGAACAGGAGTATTCCTGGTGGTCAGGTTCCTTCTAACAGGGTTACTTATAGCAGAGGGTCTTTAGCAGAGAAGCCATTTAATGTACCAAAAGTTGGTGACTCAAAAGGATGCTAAGGGGTAGAGACAACATTGTACAACAACAGATCCACAAATCCAGAGACATGCATGAAAATTAAAATAGAACTGGACATGGTTCATATTAACATGACATGCAGCAAGGGGATACTTCCACTAAGTGTTTTTTAAGAGCAGAACTAAGACTAGACAGCTGTGTTTTGTAATGGACGTTTTCAAATGAAGACACTCTCTACTATATTGGTGAATAGAAAGAAACTGTCCTATTGCCTACTGTTATAAACATTTAGGGTCTACACCAAATAGACTCTCAGACTATTATTGGCTTTCCAAGTTCCTCATGGGAGGGTAATGGGTGGATCAATGGTCTTCTCTTGGCTGAGAAGATAATGTTGCTGAGGGATCTTCAGCACCTGGCACTTTTCTAGTGGTAACTGGTCTTCCTGTGTCAAGCTGTAAGGAGATGGAACTACAGAGCACAGTGGGGAATACCAACATTTAACACTACTGGAAGTGCCAAGTTATCTCTCAACAAGGTGTTAGATGTAGAAGACCTTTCAACAAGGTGTCAGAAGTAAAAGACTTTTCAACAAGGTGTCAGAAGTAAAAGACTTTCCAACAAGGTGTCAGAGGTAGAAGACCTACAAGATGTCAAAGGTAGAAGACCTGCAAGGTGTCAGAGGTAGAAGACCTTTCAACAAGATGTCAGATATAGAAGACCTTTCAACAAGATGTCAGAGATAGAAGACCTGCAAGGTGCCAGAGGTGGAAGACCTTTCAACAAGGTGTCAGAGGTTGAGGATGATCTTTCTTCTAAAACATACAGGAGATTGACCACACTTGTATACCAGGCCATTTGAGTAATTTGCTTGTTTTTCAGGTATTACCAATGTTCAACATTTAAAACAGTGAAGGTCCCTTTAAAATAACCTTAATTGAGTTTATTTTAAAAGGTTTCCTGTACTGGTGCTGGATATATACATAGTGTATATTACATTAGCATTTTATTAATCAGTTTTGCCTACTTGGAAATAATGGTCCCCTTTAGCCCTTTACAGTCTGCAGATAAGAGCCGCATTCCACAGGCCGGGGGCCTTAATGTAGCTTAGTCCTGACTATCTGCCTTTAACGCAGCTTAATAATGTGTACTTAAACAGAACACCATGTCCCAGACACTGCAGAAAGAAGTAGATGCATCATTAAGTGTGCATTAATTTGCTTCTCACTGCATTGACTAAGGAACATAGGTGATCATTTAATGTGCTCCTGACTGCAAAGACCCATTGACTGGGACAAGTTCATGGCTCATCGCTTGTCTGCTCGTCCTTTGCAGGCTTACCGCAGCCATAGCCCGCAAAGCTTTAATCAGGTGGATTGAGAGCTTGGTCGTGGCAGCCAATCGCTGAGACGGCTAATGAATTGGGGAAGATTATCAACATTGGATTTAAATCGCTTCTGAAATAATATCGCATTAGGCACTCCTGGCATTTCCTATATTCAAAATTTTATTGATAAACTGCATGATTTTGGCACAAACTATTTCTATCTATCTTAATTATCCTCATATCAAAGAATGGGGGGGGGGGGTATTTTGTAGTCCAATGGAAGACGTTCATTGTTATGATTTACATTCACTTTAATAAGTAGGGATTAACTATGTGCAATCAGCTGGTGCAAGATTTCTGCTGGGGATAATGCTTTTTTAGAAGTAAATGGCTGGCGGCGTTACATCAGAACATATAATGTGTCCCATCAGCCGCTGTTAGCAGTGACCTTTGATCTGCTAATCATAACACAACGCATGTCAATGGCAGTTCCGTCCCCCTGCCCCTTGCTAATTGCCGTCCTGTAAGGTGCTTTTAAGATTGTGAAATGTGCATATTTCTTGGCCGATTCCCGCTACTTTTATGTCTCCTGTCATTGGTGATAACACTTTTTTCCCCCTATCTTCCAGTGACTTTGCTCTCTCCTGTAATTCTCAGGGTGTTACCGTAATATGAAATCTTTGTGCTGTCTGACACTTTTATGCCGGTTATCAATACAAAATGTTTTATGCATTTGGTGATCTCGGCAGTAACCTATCACAGGGCTCTTGCAAACTTAAAGCTCAGCTCTATGCTTGGGATCATCCATTCCCATTCATCTATTTCACTTGGAGTACCCGCTGCACCCTATACAGCCTTTTCCTGTGTGACCAAAGCAAGGGCCGGAGCCTTGACCTATAGGCTTGAAGGACGTTGGTTGACACTGGACGCCATCCAAGCTAGAAGCACCTTAGAAGGAGCTGGAGCTATTATTGTACTACTACAGGTCTGTTGAATTCTGAACTTGAGTATCAAAAAACAGTTGATCCTCCCATAATTTTTTCATGGGTATACATTTATCAAATCAACAAAAAGGAGAATTTTATCAAGTGGAAACAGTTTGCATGAAATAAGGCGTTCCATTAGTCAGAGATGTTTTGGACATAATAAGGCTCTGGGTAATTATAACGTGGGGGCCACAAATGAATATAATCCTGTACCACCTGCTATTCTGCAGCCTTGGAGTAGGTGAAGCTCCTTGGGAATCGCCCAGTTTGTCCTACCCCAAAACCAGCTCTTCTTTTAGATGGGCATGCTTCTTTCTCAGGCCAATGGAGGGAAGGGTACATCGAAACCAGATATCCTTTTTGGAAGAGCTGAATAAAAACCAGAAGAGGATTTATGTATTGATTTATATTTTAAAGGACTACACCTAATTGCATATATGTGAGCATTCTTTTCCCAAAGCACCATGTCAACTGATAAATTTGTAGAGGAATGGAACCAATGGGACGCCTGGTGATCCTAATATAACTTGAAGATCCCAATACGGCTCTCATAGGACAGCATGAGTAAAGAACATGGAAAAGCACTGCACACTTGCTTAATTTTCCTGAATCTAATGCAGGAATTCTGGAGGAAAGTGCACTCTGCTTCCCAACACAACCCTGACTGAGCAAAACTGAGCTGGTGCGTGCCAGTTAGGGAGCAGCTGATGTTAAGGCTCTATCACACTAATGGATCGTAATCTGAATCAAGCAAGATATTGTGGAATGAAATTAGCTAATTAGATAGAAAAGTGGATTTAAGGAAAAAGGTAAAAAATAAACTAGATGCAACATTCTTAATGGCTTTTAAAGTGATAAAAAAAAAATTGATGCTGACTTGATCTTGTGCCTTGTATGCTGTTTGAACAGGATGCACCGTGAGGGGTCTCTCTCCTGCTGGGTGACAAAATATATAATGGTTCTTAATAGCCCAGAGCTGTTTGCCCTTGCATTGTTGTGCAGAACAATATACAATGTAACTTCACTTCTCCCTTGGCAGTGCCCCCCCACCAATCCTCACCCGCTGTGTGACAAAATATACAATCTATGTAATTAAAGGAGAACAGGCGGGATAAAAATCACCATGAAATGTCCATGCTATCTAGTTATGTGTGTCAAGTGATTCTTCTTACAGCTGCGGGTGATGTGGATACATGAATTGGGTTGCATGTTAGTTCCCTGCCAGCAGTAGGTTACAGACACCTGATCTCTGCACTACATATATTGCATGCTCGTCACTCCTGAATGCAGTATGTTGCATGTTCCTGACCCTTGCACTATATACATTACAGGCCCCTGACCCCTGCATGCAGTAGTTTTTATAAACCTGACCCCTGGGCTAAATACATTGCATGCCTTTGACCCCTGTATGCATTTTGGTCTCATTAAATGGTCCCGACCCCTGCATGCAGTATGTTACATACACTTGGCCCTGCACTACCTACTATACATGGTCTTCCACATGCATGCAGTATGTTATAAATACCTCACCTCAGCACTGTATGCATTGCATGCCCTTGACCCTTCCATGCAATAGGTTACATAAGCCTTACCCCTACGCTATACACATTGGATACTCCTATTTTCTGCATGCAGTAAGTTACACAAGCCTAAATCCTACATCATATTCAAGCTTTTGACCCCTGCATGCAGTGGCTTACATACTCCTGACCCCTGCACTACATGCATTGCATACTCTTGACCCTTACATGCAGTAAGTTACATACTCCTGAACCCTACATCATTTACATGCTTTTGACCCCTGCATGCAGTGGCTTACATACTCCTGACCCCTGTACTAAATATATTGCATGCTCATGACCCCTTGGACACATTAGGTTACATACATCTGACCCCTGGCCCTAAGATTGTTACATACTTATAACCTTCAAACTCGAGTTCCATTGCACCTAACATCAAATATACATTGTTGCTATCTCAGAGATGACACTCTCATGTAAATACTGGAACCTGTGCAGTTTTGGGATATTTTTCCAAAATGGTTTTACAAGTTCTATGAACACCAGGCGCTTTATTGTAGCGCAATAATAAGTTATTAATAAGGATTGCTTGCAGTTTCCTGGCCATGAAGGGTGCCAGGAAAAGTTGACCGGTATTTGGGTTAAGAAGGAAAGAAAGAGTGCAATGAATGGGGACACACAGGAAAGTATTAGGGGCCCATGGAGTTATCTTCCTTTCTTTTGACCTCAGAAGATATCTGAATGCACAATCACCTGGCAAATGGGGGTAGATGGGCACCAGACAATCGCTGATGAACATTGACCGACACCACCCCACCTTCTTGTCCTAGGCAAAGCATATATAAGTTAAAACCCATGTGCCAGGCATTGAAATGACAAGAAGCCCCAAGACCACTCCAAGATTATATCTAGCATTATTTTATACAGAAAGGCGGTTATATAGAGTGCAGTACATTCCTTAGGCCAACAGAGATCTTGGCATGCCACTTGAATGAATATAGAGTGCAGTTCATTCTCTAGGCAGGCAGTTATATAGAGTGCAGTTCATTCTCTAGGCAGGCAGTGATATAGAGTGCAGTTCATTCTCTAGGCAGGCAGTTGATATATACCTATCCTTTTATGTAGCACATTCTGTAGGCTGCAATTAGAGTGCAGTTAATTCTCTAGGCAGGCAGTTATATAAAGTGCAGTTCATTCCCTAGGCAGGAGGTTTTTATATACCTATCCTTTATGCAGTTTATTCTCTAGGCAGGCAGTTAAGCATAAAGCACTATGTTGTGTAGCATATTATGCATAGTGGAGTAAATGTTCTAGGTAGGCAGGTTTAGAAAGTAGCATTTATATACAGTGCAGTCTATTCCCTAGGCAGATATTTAATTATAAGGAATTTAATTGTTCAGACAAACATTTATATAGAGTGCTGGAACAGTAGTTAGAGTGCAGTTAATTCCCAAGGCAGTCCCATCCTTTGCATAGCATGCAATGCACTCTTTAGGCAGGCATTCTGACAAGCTGATATATAGCATACCATATATTCTTGGGATTTAGAAAAAGACATTTAGATTCTGGACATTTTAATATAAATTGCAATTCATGGTATAGGTAGGCAGATACACAAAGTGCAGTGCAGCCTATAGGTAGGCAATTTTACAACATGCAGTGCCTTCGCCTGGCAGATAATTATATGAGATTTGCAGTGCCTCTAGCCAGGCAGTTATATGGAGTTCACTACAATCTCCAGGCAGGCAGTTATAAAGGATGCAATGCATTCTATAGACAATCAACTATACAAAAAGTGCAGTGCATTCCTTATGTAGGTAATTAAAGTGCAGTGCATTCTGTAGGCAGGCAGTTATATAAACTACATTCTTCAGGCAGGGATTTATGTATCATGCACTACATTTCCAGGCATTCATATATAGTGCAGTACATTCTCCAGGCAGACTTTATTATAGGGTGCAGTACATTCTATAGGCAGGCATTTTTATAGGGTGCAATGCATTTTCCAGGCAGGCATTTATATAGATATAGGATGCAATGCATTTTCTAGGCAGGCATTTATTTAGAGTGCAATGCATTTTCCAGGCAGGCATGTATATGGGATGCAATCTTTTCTGCAGGTGAGAATTTATATGGAGTGCAGTACATTCTCCAGACAGGTATTTACTGTATATAGGGTGAAATATATTTTTCTGACAGGCATTTTTATGTAGCATGCAGGTGATTGCCCAGGCCTTAGTTATATACAGCATATCAGCTTCTCTTGCTTTAGTTATCTAAGATACAGTGTAATTTATATGCAGGCAATTACCTAAATTACAAAATTTTTTTTGTACACCATCTTACAAAGAATGCGTTCGATTGCAGTGCCCTTGGCGGTAACAAAGTGGCTATGCACCCTCAAGGACCACTGAACCCTGCCTGGGTATCACTCCAGCTGGATAGAGCACATTCTAACACACATGATTACATGCATGTGACTCAGCTTCCTCCTGTGCATTATCATTATATTCATCCACCAACGCTACTAATGACACATAGCAGCACTCTCCATTGTGCACAAAAAAATAAGAGAATTATCACTTTCTGCTGATCTGATTACTTTTTTTTACCATTTTATAAAAATAACAATATGCTAAAATAGAGAAATTATTCATGCAGATTACATTGTTGCGTGAAAAAGCCATTCCACAATTTGTCACACATGCAGTGTGAATCTCACCTCCTTTCGCAGGTGGGGTGATGCAGGAAAGCATTGTGGGATAGTAAATATTGTCCATGAAACTTTAAGAAGGGAGAGCTCCTAGATCCAGAGGAGTTATAGGTGTGTTGATGAGTAAAATAAGAACATTTCTTACCCTGACATTGGATTTCGGCTCAGAAATCAAAGATATGATTGATGGTTTGTTAATGGGCACCTATCAACGGATCGGCTATTTTTGCAAGGTTCGGGGTTCTGATCTTGGTCCTTACTTGACCAGCTATTGACTTGGAGCACTTACGTGTTTTAGCCCCCTTGACAAGGATTAAATATGTTGTTTGCATTCAGTAGTCACAGTAACACAATGATATACAGTTATAGGTTCGCGTTTGGCCTCATGCACCTCCGATAATGCCTCCAACAGGAACAGAAACAATATAGCAAGAAAGTCAATGTGTTGAACTTATTTTTGCCATTGACCTTTAAGATTTATGGAAATGTGGCCTTTACTTTCCAGATACTAGATAAATGTATACTTTTTGTGTCTTACAGCACAAGTTACCTTTATGGCCAATGGAATGGAGTCTAAAATATGCACCGGGCTCGGTTTATAAAAATCACAGTAATTTAAGTGATTTTATGCCATTTTTAAGGTCGTTCCTCAGCCACAGGCCCCATAGCAGCTCAGGTCATTCTAAAAGTAATAAAATGTTAGCATGATTCTTCATCCTGAAGACACAGCCTACTTGGGTCAATGTTCCTCATTGCAGCAAGGCCAACCAAATGAGGTTCTAATTGTCACTCCCAGAATACTTGGAATTCTAGGATCCTTTGACCTCAAGATAGGAATTCTGCAGCTCAGGGTTTTATGGTTACCATAATAAAGTCTAATTTTGAACACCCCAATGCATTTCAGTTCTGCACATAGCCGGTCAAGAAGCTAAACTTTATCTACCCTCAAGACAGTCTACAAAACAGTACAAAATAAGTGGCAAGAGACTGCAGTCCTAACCAAGTTGGTTTCTGAAGCTCAAAATATGAATATAATCATTACATATATAATGTTTTACATATGGGTATAAAGATCAAAAAAGTTTGGACATCCATCAAGTCTCTCAATGGCTTCAAGCAAGATTTCAACATTTGGTGCGACACATATGGAAAAAGCATGTACAAACCCAAAGAAGCAACATGGTAATAATTACCATGTATAATGTTGGTGATGTCACCGTCTTAAAGATAATGTTTCCCCAATGCAGATTTGGGCTTTCCATTAAATATATATTTTGTCACCACACCAGCCAACAATTAAACAGACAACCCTTTATTTTCTGCTTAACATTTTAACACATACACTATAGTGAGATAAAAATGTACCGCCATCTGGCCAATCATGAAAATAATGGCTATACGCTTAGCACTACATCATGCAGATAAATGGTGGGGCTGAGTCAGTCTTTGTGCACAGATCCAGGTGGATCCCATACAACCAGATGGTCAGTTACTCAGCTTGGTGTTCTGGGTTTAGATATCCGTATTTACTCAAGTCGTCTGCAGGAAGGATTCCGAATGGGCAAAGTCAGAGTGTCCATTCGTTTTCCTATAACCTAATCTTCATATAACACAATGCAACCAGACTAATCAGATGTTTCATGGTACATCTAGTTAGGAATGCAACTTCTTCTTACGTGGCTTTGTACTACACAACCTGTAAATAATTCCATTAGAATATATAAATGGTGGACACTTGGTATGACCTAAAGTGGCCATGTTCCTAAAATATGCAGTTGAATGCTTTGTAAAAGAAGAGGTATTATACTGACCATGCCAGTGCATTGTGGTGTCTTACTGCAACTCCTACAACATTACAGGATCTAAAATGGAACCCTGGCATGCATTAGGGAACACAACAACTCCAAAACAATTGAATGCTGAAGCATGGTGCCGGTTGACGCACCACAGGAGACGAGGTCCACCAGAGTAATCAATACATTCTCTTCTTTTGCAGGGAACCTTTGGCTTTTGTAGAACCTGATATGGTTGCATTATAAGGATAGCTATAATAATCCAATTCTGTTTCTTTTCAATATTGCTATCTTGTACTTATATTGCATCAACATATTGGGGTACTAGCCACTAAGCCACAGTCCTCCACCAGCCTACATGCAGGCTTACCCAAATCTCACAACTTTTTACTCTTCTGAAACTTTTAAGTTCAAGAAAAACTCCATAAAATATCTAGATATATACAATTATTACATGGGACATGTTATCATTTAATGTTAAACAATTACCTTTTAATCTGTAGCCAGAGATGACTTTTTAAAACTGGCAAAAATATTGAGATGCTGTTCATTGCAGCTATGGCAACAGTCCTCTTTGTCTGTATAAAACTGCAACCATCTCCACCTTGGATCTTTTTTTTTTTTTTTTTCAACAATTGTTATTGAACGTCGTGGTGCAAAGCTATGGTGACCTTTAAAGTCTCATTATTAAAGCTGAAGTTTGTTCTACTTATATTTTGCCTTCCCTGCCTCCTCTTCTATGCTTTCCTTTTTCATTCCATACCCTATTTTGGAACCAGGGAAGTCCATATTGGGTTTCTGACTTTCTTTGTGCAATAAAGGCCGGACATAGCAAGTGGGAAGGGAAAGAGTTCTGTACACAGCTTTTTTTAAACATAGGAGCACCTTTCCTTATTAATTCTTTTAACAGTCCTCAGCCTTCATGCATGCAGTGGTTTGGTTCTTGAAAAAGATCATGCCAATATTAAAATTGATGGGTGGGTAGCCTTGATGGTGTTTTGATGGGTGGGTGTCAGTGTGGCGATATAGGCATCCCTAGATGGACTGTATATGCATGCAGACCACCTTAAATAATGCACTCGTGTGGTAATGAGTTTGGATGGAACTGAGTATGGATGGAAATAGCAAATGGAGCTGGATGTCCTCAAGCCAGGAAATTAAGTGGATTCTATTTGTCTTTCTGCACATTGTGGGAAGCTCACTGCCATTGGAATTGGAACACACAAAGATAGATAAAAATGGTCAGGAATTTTAACAGGGAGCTAAAATCGAATTCAAGGTCCTGTGCTTTGCCTTCAAATCCTTCCATAGTTCTTGTCCCACTTACCTTTCTGACCTGATAGAAAATCCCCCCCTAGCCCCTGTCTTCTCTCCTTCAATGACCTACTAATGACTTCCTCACTCATAACCTCATCACAAGCCCGACTCCAAGACTTTTCTAGAGCTGCCCAAACTCTCTGGAATGGTCTTCCTCCTCCTATTCGGCTTGCTCCTACTTTCTGCTCATTTAAAAGAGTCCTTAGAGCACAGCTTTTTAAACTCACCTACCAAGCTTCTAACTCTTAAACCCTCACTACTTCCCACCATTCTATAACCCCTTTTTTCTATTGTGTGATACTTCCCCCTCCTCTTAGATTGTAAGCTGTTCAGGGCAGGATTCTCTCCTTCTCCTGTGTCACTGTCTTTATCTATCTGACATTTGCAACCCTTATTTAATGTACAGTACTGCGTAATATGTTGTTGCTATATAAATACTGTTTATTATTAATATTAATAATAATAATAATAATCACTGTTGAAGTATTAAAGAAGATATCAGAAGGTAACCAAAATTCTAGCTGTGGGTGGACTGTGCATTTAAAAATGCTATAATAGTTGATTTGGGGTCAGAGCCCATAAAATGGCCAGTGTGACACTAAACGTAAGAATGAAGGTGTTTAGAATCCAAGAATTGCTAACAGCATTGTCATTTGGCATTTCTCTCCTGGCCTTGTTTGGCCACTATGTGTTCTCTCTGTAAGACATGTCTGACATTAAAAAACAAATCTCAGTCTGAAAAGTGAATGTTATTTTATACTGACATGTCACAGTGACCGCTTTGCTGTAGTTCGCAATGCTCGCTTAATAACTCGAACTTCCCCGCAGCTGTGAGATCTCTAGCTGTGATGTGTTCAGCACCAGCCTGCTGTGGACAGTTCCCTGGAACTATGGCGATGACATCAAAACTGCACCAAGGATAAACCCCACCAGTGCTGGCCCTGCTGCCTGTAACAGAATGCATTTTTCTCCTCTCCATTAGCATTTAAAGGGTATTTTTTGTTTTGTTTTCTCTTTTTATTAAAAAAATATGTGAATTTGATCAATCAAAATGAGTCTCATCGAAGGGTGGTAAAGCAGAACCAAACCAAGTAACAAAATTGGCAGGAGACATGCAAAGTCTCTTTTGCCAAAAAAAACTCCTCTCCGGCTCCTGGTGGCTTTTCATTTTTTGCCCACACTGTATGGCATATGCACCCACCACAAGTAGACTGGCGAGGCATGCGCAGACGTTACATCATCAGTGACCGTCCAATGGCCGAAGAGGATTGCCATAGATCTGGAAAAGTTGGTGGGGACAATGGCAGCTTCCGGCAAGTTCCTGGACCTATTACCACTGCTGGGTGATAAGTGTGTGCCATTGTTATTATAATAACGGCAAAAGCTCCCCAACACCAACTAGCTCTTCTTTAATGTTTTTTTACACCTTGTAATTTGCTCATGACAAATATGGCCTCTGCTTTGTGATATTAAACAGCGGGTGAGCTTCATTGGCTCTTTTTAAAAGTCTGGTTTAAATGGAGTCAATGGGTCACCAATTAGCCACCATTGCCATGGTCATTGAAAATGCAAGGGATGATTATAATAGGTAATTGTCAAGTTCCCCCAATTTGCCCTATTCATCTTCATTGGATGGGATACCACCCAGTTACCTGCGATAAAGAATAGGTAACCAGGCTGCCCCACCATAACCCGTCTGAAGTTAAAGGAAGTAAAATGTCTATCGTGGAGCAACAATGACTTGACAATTTTATTTTTGCCTTGGTAGATAAATCTATTATATCTGACACTGCCCTAACCATTTTTATTGAGTATTGAGTTACAAAAGAAGAGATGAATCCCTTGGGAAAGTGTCCAACATCATTCTAACCAGCACACAGTAAACGGGCATAAATAGAGAGAATTGTTTTTCTATGATAATGTCCCTTTAATAAATGTCTATCAATGTACCTAGGGCCTGACATGCAGCTTATATCTCTCTCTCGCAGTAAGCAATAAATGCTTTCTCCCTACAGAAACCTAAATTCTGCTTCTCTCCGGCCAGGTGACATCACTTCCAATACATCAACTGCTCATCACATTGTTTTCTATTGTGCCATGGCAGTGGGCATGGAATTGTACATTGTAAGGCATTGCATAAAAGAGTACATTTTTGCGATTTCAAATTCAATAAAATAATTCGATCTGTAGCAATCTAAAAGTAAATTCAGCAGCTGGACCAATATATGTTCATTATTTTTTCGGGGGTTACCGTTGTTCTTGGATAGATGAGATGTGTTAAAAATACCATATGTGTGAACAATCGATTGCATCCAAACTTCTGATAACTTTGTATCTGAGAAAAAGCAATTGGAAATGTAGAATGCACCAGTATGTGCTCTGGGACTTCCAACCAATGGATTATCGATCAGAATATCAATCAGATTGGCCGGTCAAGCGTAAAAAAAATTGGCAGTGGATCTACCAGTGAGTCTGAAGTTTGAACAGATAAAAAAGCCTTAAAGGAGTTCTGGGCTTAAGGAAGCGGCTTAGATTTTGCAACCAGACCTTTGGAAGAATAGCATAGCACTTATATAAAAGGAGGTTTCCCATTGGGGTGATCTCCCAGAGTATCATAATTCTGTTCTTCATCGTAACGTATTCAAGACATTTTCAGAAGAACATTGATTGACAAGTGTGCTAATTGCATCAAGCAGGTTGAAATGACAATCTGTCCAACCTGGTTTGTGTATATATATCTGAACGTTCCTGGATCATAGACTCAAAGAATACACATATGCAGTATATATATATATATATATATATATATATATATATATAGTACATATGGCATTTATGAACATTGGCTGTTGGGAACAGGCCCAAAGTGCTTGTTTGCATGAAAAAGATCAATTCTAGAGTTAGTTTTTTAGACATTTTTTTCCAAAATAATTTAAAATAATATCTGGCTTTTATGTATTTTGCATGAACATGTGCTGCATCTACTGATGTAATAATCCCAATGCTGACCAGCTGGTTTCACACCTATGTGCGGCTTTATTGCATGGTAAATTCGGTATATTTTACTCATGTTACTGTAATGCTCAGTAATGTACTGCACTGCGTTATGGGTTGGTGCCATTTATTTAGACCAGCTATTCTCTACCTGGGTTCTATGAAACCTAGTGGTTCCTGGAGTTGTGGCTGACTGATCTTGTGTCTAATAATTGCCTGTATTATTCTGGGTCCAATGCCATTTGGCAGAGAAAGCGGCATGATCCCAATTACATTTTTATCTGTGTGTAAAGATGCCATTCTGATGCAGCAACATAATGAGGGCATTTTGACCAGCAATGTAAGGGAAGCATTCCAACTGGCACTTCAATGGTGACATTCTGATCACCAATGTAAAGGGCATTCTTCTCAATAAGCCCAAATTAATTATTTTAGCTGGAATTCCCTGAGATCTTGGTGTTAAAAAAAGAGTATTGGAAAGCCCAAGATGGGCATTTGCACCATTGTTGTACAATCGAGAAATTTTCTGCAATGAGACGCCTCGGTGCAAAGGGGGCCTAAAGGAAAGAAGCAAATTTCCTGACTATCCAGTAAATCCTGAATAGTGTTAGCAGCGGGCTGATTGATTGCACCCATTGTCGGGAGTTGCACTTTAAGCACAAGCACGCTTAATATTATTCATCAGTGCTTTGCCTTTGCCTCCCTCCTCCTCTGTCGCGGTTAGTATAACTTTGCGTTTTTATCTCGCCCCAGCTGTCATCCTGAGTTGTGAGACGCGTCAGCCTCCATATAGAGCGGAATACTAAAGGGAGCTGATGGTGTCAAATTGCAATAAGTAAACCGCACAAATTAGAAACAAAAGCTTCTCCCTCCCATCTCCCATCTCTCGCTGAGAAACTTATTACAACATTAGCCAGTCAGATTACCCTCCCCCAAACCCGAGCGCCAATAAAAGCCGACTAAAGGTGTTGTTATTTACAGTATGGAGACAGACCCAATCATCATGCACACTTGATGAAGTTGGATTATTTACAGCGGCAATCTGAATATAAATATGAAACAGGATCGCTTTGGCCATTTACCTCAAATAAGAGAGATGTAAAGGACATTAGGTGCTGTAAGACAGGAATGACGGGCTATGGCTACTTGTATTAGAAACTGTTGTAGCGGCTGGAGATAGGCAACAAGCTGAAAATGTATAACGAGGGATAATTCTGGCCATGATTGATATTTTAGTTTTTGGTTGCTCTTGGCAAATTGGTGAGACATCAACATCATGGCTTCTTCAACAAAAACAGAACCAGTGATTGGGCCAAGCATTGTAGTCAGGATCATCATGCTGGACTTTTTGAAAATTAGATCTCAAAGGTTAACCTTTAGTCCTTCAATTTCAGGCTCTGACAAAGTCAGAACCATTTGGTAGGCCAAGCACACAACCTTTGGAACCCAAGAATAGACCCTAATCTAGGCTTGTCTCTTGAAAACAGAACATTAGGCTGCCTCTTGGCCTTTTCCCTCTATATATAACCAAAATAATGTTATATGCAACAGGCGACTCTATGCCAATTTGACTGACTTCACTCTTCTAAAGAGAAGTATGTAATAATCCATTTAGCCAAAAAATCATTTGTGATATCTGCTACTATTGTTGGACCAGAAGGCCTCTTTCTCAACTGGAACTTTTAGAATCCATCTGAATGGTGTTGAATAGAGTTGAGGTTAGGTGCTAATGTTGGATGAGAAGACTTGGCCCATGATTCATCCCAAAGCTTTCCAGCAGGATTGAGGTTAGACCTTTGTGAAGACCACTCAACATCCTCAAGACCTAACTGGTCCAACCAGGCTTTGTAGACCTGACTTTCTTGAAAAACCATATTTATAGTGGATCAGAAGAAGGTTCTTCCAACCTTGGGTACCGTTTTGGCTACCCATGGTTTGAAGAGCCTTCTTCTGATCCACCATAATTGTGTCTCTTTGAAGAAACCCAAGTCATTGAAGAAGGTAGCCTACATACCTTTGGTCAAACAGTACACTATGGGAGAAATAGGCAATCAGAAAATGTCTTGGCTGTGGAAGAGATACTTACAGTTCACTTCCTCACAACCATTAAATATTCTAATGTACATCTGTCAACCCTAGAACGGATCCATACATGACCCTACTTTGCAGAAAATATGGAAAATGTTGGCCATTTAGCCACACCATTTAATTAGAACCTTCTTAAGGTTACTGTAAGAATGTGGGCAATGAAAAGTTCATTACGCCACATTAGCCAAAAACCATCATTACATCGCAATGTACGCCGTTGCTAACATTTTTATTTGGAATCAAAGCACAGCCCATCTAACGAGAATCAAATTACATGTTAAGTGGCTACATACATAGCAATTTCCATGTTTCTCGCTGATTGCCTCTAAATTATCCGCAAAAGTAAGCGGCGAGCAAACAGCCACACGCACATGCTGCAAAGCTTGGGACACGATAACACTTCAGCAGAGGTGACAGCAACCACAATATAATTACTGCCTGATTCATAGGCTTCATCTTGTAATTACACAGCTTTTAGGGAGAAGCTAGGCCTTGTCATTACCGCTGATGGGAGCAACATGAAAGTAAATCAGGCACCAAAACGTGCTCGTGAAAATTCCAGGATCGCAGCGTGTTTGTTTTGCACAATATGTTGTGTGTGCTCTGTCTAGGAAAAAAAATGAGGTTTATTTATAATCGTGCATGGCTGTCCTGCAGAATTCACTGAATGTTGAATCCGTTGTATTTCAAAAGTACAGAAATCTTCTTACCCAGTTCTGTGCGCTAAAACTGAATGAATATTCAATGTAATTGCAGAGGAGTAAACTAAGGGCATCAGACTGCCTATGAAAGTGATCCCTGTCCATATGTGCTGGCAATCTGGAGTGATAAATTGGAGGTATGAGATCAGGGAAAGAGTTGCATTGGGTTACACAGGGTGAGAATGTTTGTATTCGAGAAGAAGCAGTGCTAGACCAGTATACATGGTAAAAAGGGGGGGGGGGGGGATTGAATATCAGCTGTTCATTTAGAAAAGTCAACTATCTTCTTGCATAGGAAATTTCACTTAGCTTGGTAAATGGGATGAAGCTCTGCTGACTTTTTCCATGCAAACATGTGCAAGGATAATCATTTTTTAGATTTCCCTGCATGTGATCGGATGTTCTTTGCAGAAACAGGGAGCGGGATCAGTAACCTGCAAATATAAAGCAAAGAGCAGAAGGTTCACACGTAAGGTAGAAGCTGAGGTTGTACCTGTGTAGAATCATTTCCTATACATGTTGCTATTGTTGAGTAACCTGGTGTATAAAAGCCGTTACATTTTCTATTTGAATCCCCATCCATAAAGCTCAATGAGGAATCACATCAGGTTATTGATGTTATATCCTTGTACCAATCATGGCACATGAGCAACACCTAATAAACATTATTACAGCCCATGGCAAATTCTTATGTCCAATGCTATCTGATATATACAGAATATATATATATATTGTAGGTCATTGTGATCCAGGCATGGACTGTAAACCTTCGGCAGTGTGGTAACATTTCATTACAGTCTGGGCCTTGTAACAATGTAATTAATTTCCACGTCTGACCACATCGCCAAAAGCCTCTCACAAATATCATGATAGATTGCATCCTCGTCGGATAAACACAGGTTTCATTGACTGGTCATGTAATAAGATAAATGTCAGCTTTAATCCTCAATGTCTTCCTTCTTTGGCATTGTAATTGATCCATTTATGTTGCAACAAGATTGTTACATTGTTGCAAACCACTGTAAACAGGATGGTCATGTCATGTCATGTGGTCACTATCACTACGTAGAAAGTGTAAAAGAGAATTTTATGACTGCTACAAATTCAGCTAAAAATACTATTAATTATAACAATAGTAATTCTATATAATATAATGTATAAGTTCAACTTTTACTTTGTCACTGGGGGTCTCTGGTCTTATATTTATCTGGTCTTATATTTATCTGAACAGAGCATGCTCCATTAGTAGGACCCCACCCCCAACACAAATATTGGCCTTTCCCTGATGAGGCTCCACCCCCAGCACAGACATTGGCCTTCAACTGGGAAAACCCCACCCCAGCAGAGACGTTGGCCCTTTGCCAGTAAGATTCCACCTCTTGCAAAAACATTGGCCTTTTACAGTGACACCCAACCCCCAGAACAGACTTTGGCATCTCCCCATAAGCCACCACCTCCCCAACAGATACCCACCCCCCAGCAAAGACATTCATGAGATTCCACCCTAGTACAGACATTGGCCTTTCCCCAATGACACCAACCCATCTCCCATCCAGACAGTGGCCTTTCCAATTAGGATACCACCCCCAGCACAGACATTATATTTGAGATCCCATTGGTACACATCTGGTCTTTTGCGAGTAAAATTCCACACATTGATCTCTCCCCAATGATATCACACAGATCATTTCTTCTCCAGTGCATGAAAATGCTTGGCGCACACAAATTGGTCTTTCCTTATTGAGAAATTACACCCTTCCTATGAATTGGTCTTTTCTCTGAGATAAACCCTTTTCCCTAGCATACACAGATCGACTTTCCCCACTTTTAGTATATAAATGGGGGATTCCCCAATGAGATCCCATCCCTAGCACCC
This sequence comes from Pyxicephalus adspersus, assembly GCF_032062135.1. NCBI lineage: Eukaryota > Metazoa > Chordata > Amphibia > Anura > Pyxicephalidae > Pyxicephalus > Pyxicephalus adspersus. Next base: position 102,685,049 of record NC_092863.1, on the reverse strand, counting down.
AGATTGGACCTTTCCCAGCAAGAACCCCTTTTCCTCTAGCAAACCCATTGGCATCTCGCCCATGGGACCCCACAGCACACACGAGGGCCCTTCTCTGGTAAAGTATTATCCATAGAACACCCATTAGTCTCTCCTCAATTACACCCCTCACACAGATGGACTTTCCCCAATAAAATCCCATCCATATGATACTTGTTAGTCTCCCCTCATTAAGACCCCACAGCACAGAGATTGGTCTTTCCCCAGTGGAATCCCATCCATAGAACACCCTTGGTCTCTCCTCATTGAGAACCCACAGCACACAGATGGGCCCTTCTATTGTTAAATTCCATTCATAGAACACCCATGGGTCCCTCCTTAATGAGACCCCCCAGCAAACAGATAGGTCTTTCCCCAGTAAAATCCCATCCATAGAACACCCATTGGTCTTTTCTCACTATGAACCCCGCATCACAGATGGGCCCTTTTCCTAGGCATTTTTTAATTCCTAACAATATTACTAATACACCAACTGATACTAATATTAATAACTTAGTCACTCTCAGATCTGGCTCCCAAATTATATTCAAAGCAAATATTTGCAAGCTGTTGTGTTTCGGCACACAGAGATTTTTAATTTTATTTATTTATTTTAGTCATTTCCTGTGAATAAATGAATCTTTTGGTTTTGTTTTTATTTTTCTCATTGCCTGGCCTTTTAGAAACTCCTAATTACCAATTATTATCCCTTTTGTGTGTCTATTTGTCTAATGAGCACATCACAAAAAAAAGCAGCGCAACAGAACAATAATCTAATGTGTCAAGGATCTCAAATCCTCTGCTTATTGTATTTTGTAAAAACAATAAAAATAGAACAGATTGCATAGAACAGATTGCAAAGGTACATTTTTTTACCTTTTTTATCTTTTGGTTTATTAAAGTTTTACAATGATTTTTTTTTGTTTTTTTTTACAAACCACTAATACAATGTGCACCCATGGTGCAAAGCATATGGTGGGAACTGATTACTTGCAGATTATCTGTTTCTAACTAAAGCTTCATACGTCCTCATACAACAAGAAGTGCTGCCACAAATATCAGAGATGATGCTACATTTAAGGTTACATTACATTGGGGCTGATAAAGCTCTCCAAGACTGGAGAACATTGACTATCATAGGAGACCCTGGGTCATCCAGCAAACCTGGAATGGGTTTCTTAATAATCATTTGCTGTAAGTAGGTAAATGTTTTTAATCTTAGACCAGATCTGTTCCAGGTTTGCTGGATCACCCAAGTTCTCCAATGATTGTCTATCTTCAGTCTTGGAGAGCTTTAATATATTAGGCCAATTGAATATAAATAAATGGTTAGATAGAAAATAGATAGTGAATAGAGGGATGAATAGCCTTGACATCATGAAAACTTTAAATCTACATGTCCCCCTAACGTGTTCTAATATCTTACAAAGCCCCGAATGAATGTCCTGACGTGCAATAATGTTCTATGATATATACCACCTAATTACATCTGCTATCAGAGTGAGGCATTTAAACAAGAAAGAAGAGAAAATTCTCCTTTCGGCTTGAAGTCCAGGTTTCTTTCAGTCTCCATCCGAGGTGGATTTACAGCGGCAGATGGAGGCGAGTTAAATGAGAGTTTATGAACTCAACCCTTTATTGACTACTTAGATTGCTCGGGTTTACCTTGACAAATTCTAAATTACGATAATCTATTATCCTTCAGCGGAAAAATAAAACAAAAATAAAAAGGTCTGGGAACGCATATTATCGCCGGAATAAACCTAATTGAGCAAGACTAAACTGCTGTCAGTGAAAGAAACTCCGCTCCGTATAAGTACAGACATATGATATATTTAGATGTGTATCTGTCTGGCCGATATTGATTATTAAAGTTTCTTTCCTTTCCTTTCTTTTATTTTTGTAGACATTTTTGAATAGTTTGTATGCTCCACGCCAACGTTTCTGGACCTTTTTTTATGGGGAAACTTTTAGATCTTAAATGCTATATCCACAGCTCACAATACATTTGTTGTGCTCAATAGGAAGAATCATTCTTGCATTGCTGGCTCTTGGGAAAATGTCACCCTTACAGATAGCCAAAAATAAAATTGGTGTCACCTAAACTGACCTGAGAGGTACAAATTGCTCAGTGCTCCCCTAATAACCTCTGGAGAAACCCTAAGGTACCACACAACTCTGATTGAGAAAACGGCTCTAAGCAGGCACCTACTATGTGTAAAAACTAAAATAATATTAACAAATATTCAAGAACGTATTATATGCAGTTGCCATAAATTATTTAGTGCCTAGTGCACACCTGGCCACCACTGGGTATATAGGAAACTACTGCTGTGGGTCACACTGTCATGGCTATGGTAGTGGTCACGGTGCGGTTGTTCCAATAGCAGCCAAGTGGCCAAAAGTGACTTAATGCTTCCTGAAACCAAAGTGTTATCCACCACAGCTGCATGCAAACATTGGTTCCCAACCACTCCCATTCCATGGCGTATATTTGCGTGGAACCCGAGTTGAGCCTGTGGCCGGATGTTATGGATCACCGTGGCCATTAGCCAACCTTGGCCTACAGGAGAATAAATTTCTCTCAGTACTTAAACACTTCATCCTGCAACATTTTTTGCTCCATTTATTCTGCTACATTTGCATCAGGAATAAGCCAGCTTCTTAAACTCCTCCAGCGACCGCTTCCAAAGGATTCCGTAGGTAATTATAGAACCTAACCGAACCGAGAATCTCTCCAAATATCAAACCGTGCTTTAGAATCCGGAAATGTTATTTAATCCTGAGGATAGCAATATTGCATCTTCCGATATATCCCGGCTTTGTCTATAGGATATGATATGGCAAATCAGCAATGTAAAGAAAAAAAAGGAAAGCTGCAAAAGAAATGTCAAATGAAAGGGGAGTTCGGATGGTCCTGAAAGACAAGCAATCATTCTGACTGTGAGCGAGAAGTAATTACAGCTACATAAATAAAACGGAGGGGAGAGAGAGAGAGACATAGAGGGAAAAAAAATCTTTGGAAAATCTAATTACCATACAGCACTGTGGGTTTCAACCTTGGCCAAGTACAGGCCTGATTTACACTCTGTCATAAAAGCCCACAGAGCTGAAGAGCGCTCTACGCTATGCATGCCACAAGGACGGTCTCCCAGGGATGAGGCGGTCTGACCCTAAAGGATGCGCTCAGTCATTGCTCAACAAGTCTGTCTGCTAATGACTTCTGCTGTGTCTGCATGGAATGAGATGGGAAGACTCTTTCTACGCTGGGCTGGTCAGCACAAAGCAGCAGAGGCAGAAAACAAAATATTAACATGTACTGATGATCCCACAACCATATTTGAAATGGACCTTTCACTTATATGAATAAATCCCTGGCAGGGTGCGATATAAAGGCATTGACATTTTCCAAAAAAAGTCTATGAGGGACTCCCCCTTCCATGAGATGGAGATATCAGTTTGCTGCAGGATGGAGGAAGCATTTCCTCAGTTTCCTTGCTGACAGTGAATTGGGGTTGCAGTGGGGGGCTAATGTGTGATATCTGTAAATTTTGCCATTGCAGAGACACACATGACTGTAAAAGATCTGAGACGGTTTCTCAGTCCAGGTAGGAGGTGGAGTCTATGGATGATACCTTAAATTTGAATTCCCGCTTTTACTTCTTCATTCTCCCCATCAGGAAATCTGCCCCCCAGCCGTCACTTGAATAAATCTGCCACAAAGATTTTTTTTGTCCTTAATTTGCTTAATTTTTCTCAGTAGAAGAATTATGATTTGATATAACTAACCCTCATTTTTATCATATCACTTTCTTTATAACATCCAGCACTCTACAGCGGCCTCTCTACCTTCTTTACTCAGCGACTGCCATTACCTGGCACAGTACACTGACTACTATGATAATACAATATTCATGAAATATTGACAATCCATATCAATAACTCTCAGCACAGTTTAGTTCAGTATATGTTTTAGTGTCATTGCATCAGACAGCATCAAATTAATAGGTTCCTCAAACCAAAAAAAAAAAAGATCCGGGGAGGCGGGCAAATGATGGGCTGAAGCATGGACAGGGACGCTAATGCAGGAGAGAAGAAAGAAAGAAAGAAAGAAAGAAAGAAAGAAAGAAAGAAAGAATAAAATAAAAGAAAGGAAGGAAAGGAAAGGAAAGGAAGGAAGGGAGTAAGGAAGGAAAGAAAGATGAGAAGGAAGAAGAAGGCAAAAAGAAAGAAAGGAAGGAAGGATGGAAGGAATGAAGGAAGGAAGGAAGTGGCAATTCCTATTGCTGCAGCTATGCAGCTGATTTATTGATGGGTAAAAATGTATGTGAGTGACTTGTATCCCTGATCAGTGCTTTTGAATCAAACGGGCCTTATTCTCCACCGATAAATGTTTCAGTGAAAGTCAAATTCACGGCTTTATAAATATGTCATCTCTAGCATTTCCCCATACTAGTTGAATGAATGCAATAAAAAGCACAGAATGCACCCCTATGAGGAGTGGATATCAGTACAAATATTTCAGTAAGGGTCAAATCGAACCATCTTTATATTCAACAAGAGCCTCCAAAACCAGAACATGTGTTCACCAAACAAAGAGACAAAGAAATAAATGTAATAAGTGAAGATCAAAGTAGACAATGACTTTCCCGAGCTGGAAACTTTCGTTGCAGATTCTCAGGCTCCTCAAGCCTAGGAGACGACCTCAGACAGCGAAGAGAAAGATGTCTGTTGGTGTGTCATGTCCAGACACGTTAGGGCTGTGGTCTTCTCAAGGTCTGGTTTATATTCCGGAATCAGACACAAGGACGGGGAGGACACAATCATGGATTCAGGCGATGTCACCGAATGTTCAGCCCTCGCACCGTTATTGCTTGCTTGACCTCATTTAAAAATTAGGCATTACACGGAGAAGCTTCATACGTCTCGACTTCCCGTGCTGAACTTTCACCAAGGAGCCGCCTCTGAGTGCGCCAAAGCTAATGTGACTGACAACAAAATTCTCCGATCTGCCCGGCTACAGGGAGATGATAGGTTGTCGTTTTCTTTTCGAGTGAAGTAATACGGGTGCTACATTAATGCACAATGACTTTTCCCGTTTTTTTTTTTTTTTTTTTTTAATGAGGATACGACCTTCTATTTTAACTGGCAACAAACTGCTCTTGTTTGATTTCCTGCACAGAAAGTCAATGGCCTAACACATACTGTGATATATATATATATTGCAAGTCAGCCTTCGAGAGGTTAATCCACTTGGGCTACATTGCACAAAATTGTTTAAAAAAGCAAGACAAATTATTCAAGAACTGAAGAAGAACATAATAATGACCTCACCAGTGTGCTAAAGTTCCTTCACCGTCCAATCAAGAAAAAGAGGGTGAATAGGTGACCATGTTGTATTTCTTAACTGCAATGGAGAAAAAGACGGTCTTTGAACTGGCCTTGTAAACTAGAAGGTCTTCTTGCCTTGGTCATCACACTGGGTAAATAGAATTACAAAACCAGCATCCAGTAAAGTAAGCCACTCATGTTATTTTCTGCTGGATATGTTTTCTAGGAATTCCGCTTTAATTCCCTCCCTAAACTCCCTTTAAATACATGTCTTTGAGTATAAGTATAAAAGGGATGATTGCTGCTTATTGCCTTATTACTTGTCCTCTTAAGGACATCTGGTCTTATTTATGCAGGATTAGAGCGAACACGGCGAGACGGGACGAACGCATAAAGTAGCGCTCCGGGCACTTCCTCCGTTCTTCTACGTACAAATGGCTGGGGACGTAGCTGCTCACTTGCCGCCCCGCAAGAACGCAAAGCCGCCTCTGCAAGGCCTTTGTTAAAAATCCAATATAATTTTCTGCACAACAGCTGTAAAACAAAGAATTAAGTTAGTACGGCCCTGAGCACAGAAGCTCTCCTAAGGGATAATTCACCGTGGTACAGCATAGCAATTTAATGCTTCGGATTCCGGGCCCTGAGCTTCCTCCCCCCCAACTCAGGCTGTCTAATTGCAAACTCCAGATATCTGACTGTGCGTTGGAGCGTGGCATCGTACCTTGCGCGATATTAGGTTTTTTTTTTTCACTATTTTGTTGCTGTGGGACTGTATACTTCACATAAAGGAATTTCTCCTGGGGGACAGAAATCTGATTCAACGTTTAGGAAAGAAGATCAAGGGTGTTGTTTTGGAGGGTCACTTGCATGCATTTCTGGTTAACTGGATGCCCAGTAGCAAGCCATAAGCTTGGCATGAGTGGCATCAGCTTCCACCTTATCCCAATATTGATATCATATTACGGAGACCTAATTAGGGTAACAATGCTTGGCTTTGGTATTACCTATTTAGAATATATCACTGTTTAAAGAGAACCAGTAACAAATGTGTTTATCCAAATGTCTGACTATTCAGTTTTGTTCAGGCTCATTTGACAGATCTATAATTGTCCCTTAATGAACCCTAGGAAGGTTCTATTGCTAAGGGTCTGAGCCAGGAGCAACACCCCCACGCTCCATCAAAGGTTGAAACTTCCAAATCTTTGAAATTCCTGACCTCACACTAGCCAAGAGCCTGAGCCAGGAGCAACTTCCCCATGCTCCACCAAAGGTCAAATCTTCCAAATCTACAATACTCCAGATAATACACAGTTCTAAGGCCAAGAGTAAGAGACAGAAGCAACAATAACCCACCAACAACCCATCTAGCAAAGGTCAAATCTTGCTACTCTGTGTTATTCTTGACCTCACATGAATACTATTAGCTGGATTTTAACAGCAGCAATCAAGGGAGTTTTGCAACTAAAAAGATTATGAATGGCTTTGTGTATGCATAGGAGCTCAGGGACAACACAGTCATTAGGGAGCCATTTAGTTCCTATTCTCACATTTAGGGTAATTTATAGACATGTGTAACGCTTAATTTGGGGGCATATATAAATTGTTTATACACTATATGCACACCTTACCATAAAACCTATGGGAGCTTGTTGGATATTCTTCTCAAAACCATCCACATTAACATGGAGTACCCCCTCCGAGCTGCTAGAACAGCCTCCAGTCTATTATTATGTTATTTACAGTGAGTATTACAGTCATGGAATCCAAAAAGCGATTAAAAAAGTGAATCAAAAGCAGAAAAGCTGCCCCTCTTTATTCCATCTAGTGATAACTGCCCTGCCTATAAAAACAAATTAAAACTGCTGTAAAATGCTATAAAGTTCTATCTTCATCCTTCACATATTCTGTCTTGTCCCCATTAAAACCAAGAATCAGAATGAAGAGGAATCTCCCTGGGCAGATTTTCATTTAGCCTCATTTTAATAAAAAATGTTACCACTTGCAAAGACAACTTCACCCGATCATCAACATTTGTCAAGTCAGATAGTGATGCTGAATGAGGAGGCCAGGCTTGTCATTGGCTTTTCAATTCAAAAGGGTGTTGAATAGGCCACCCAAGGGATATGAGCAGGCTTGCAAAAAGTCCAGGAATTCAAGACTGAATGATCAATATTCTCACATGATCATACTGGTTCTGTTTAGGATCCTGAACAATGAAAGGAGGCGGGACAAGAATACACAAACCTATAAAGTAAGTCTTGGGTAAGCTTGGAGTTTCATTACTAACATACATACTTATCAATTAGAAGATGGGTTGGGTGCTCTTTATTGTTTAGTTCATGCCGAAGAGTTAAACCCTCTGACAGTCTCTTCTATTTCAAGTGTCAGGGATTCTTTTGGTGAGATCGATGAGTTCCAAGACCTACGCAGATTTCGGGTCCAACATGGGAAGATTCTACCCTTCCATTCTTATTCCATTCTTGCATTCGTATTTATTTATTGGTAGGAAAAAAATACCAGGAGGAACTAAAACACATAAATGGGGAAACTTTTCTAGTTTGACATGAACAGTGATAGGAATTATTAAACACGTCCTCTTCACTAATATTAGTAATTTTTAGTGAAGGAGTCCTGCGCATCCCCAATAAATTAAAAATGCACAATAACCTTGTGGTATTGTGGTGCAATAAAAGCATCTGAATTCAAAATGGATAACAAATTTATAAATAGTGTCATTATCCAAAATGCCTATCATCTCAGCACCAAGAGGGAGAATTTTTTAACAGTGAGGGGAATAAAACAAAAACATTATGACAGGGAGATCTGCTTGTTGTAATATCCAAGAAACCAGGAGCTCCAGCTACTCCTAAAATATCATTTTTGAGCAGGTTGACCTTTAAAAAACATATTCCAGGGCTTCCTTCTTAAAGGGATCATGTCTGCACACCATCATGATCCCCAGAAGACTGAAATATGTCCATGCATCAGAAGAATGCACTCCTTACAGCAAACAGACCTTGTAAAAGATAAAGGGTGCTGGAAGTGACAACCATGGATGGCACCATGTAGAACTCAGAAAACAGAAGATGAAGTCACCAGCAATCCAGAGTACAGGATTCTTGCTTTATTGTAAATGCACTGTCACAACATTTGAAACGCCAACGTTTCGAGGCTGTGCAGGGTCACTTCCTCAAGGCAACATAGTTGTGACATAAGCAGGAAACCTGTACTCTGGATTGCTGGTGACTTTATCCTCTGTTTTCATGAAACATGCCCATGTCCAAAATTGAGTAGATGCTTTGCTTTGTATATAACAAACTATTATTCATATTAATATTATTACACAGTATTTATATAGCGCCATCATATTACGCATAGTCCATAGTCATGTCACTATCTGTCTCTCAAAGGGGCTCACAGTCTAATGTCCCTAACTCAGTCATATGTCTTTTACAGTCTAGGGTCAATTTGTGGGGGTAGCCAATTAACCTAACTGCATATTTTTTAAAATGTGGGAGGAAACCAGAGTACCCGGAGGAAAACCCATGCAGAAACGGCGAGAACCAGCAGATAGTGTCCTGGCCAAAATTCAAACCTGGGACCCAGTGAAGGCCAGAGCACTTACCTCTGAGCCACTGTGCTGCCCAACTTTGGATAACAGTAAAAGCTGCAACAGGTGACCACAAATACGACCGGTTTCCTTTAATTCTCAGATAAGGATTTAACATTTTGAAATCCAAGACTAAGAGATTGTACTTGAAGTTTGCCTGATCCTAAAGAAACTTCACAAAGAGGGAGAACATCTTCCCTCCACTTTGTCTTGGAGAAGAAGGTCATTTGAAAACCGGGGGAAGATGAGATTGTTCTTCCAAAGACATGCGTTGGTTGACCTTATGCTAATGAAACAATTTTACTGGGATGAGTCATGCAGACAGATTCCTTTATGCCTGTTGATATACTTCCCAAGACTCTGCTTTTTGCATCTGGATTCTTAAAAGCATCGACTAAAGGACATCCCTCCCGCTGAAGTTATTTTTTTTGAAACTCGCATCTCCTAATTAACATAGTGTCACCCCTGGGCTGCACTGAGACGTCTTCACCTTGGCTTGACTGGTTTTGATTTAATGCCACAAGGGGAAAAAAGGGGGGGTTGTTTTAATGCATGTCTCGCCAGAAGAGACATTGGGGAGGAGGAAGTGTTTTACACTGACCCCCATTTTAAATATGGCATGCCGCGAAGACAGCTGTGACAGGCATTACATATAAAACGATAGATTATCCATGTTACAGGCGGCATCTCTACTAGATTGCCGCACACTGTTCTTATGTTGAAAGCATGGCACAGAGTCATTTAACAAAGCATTTAATGATGTAAAAAGACGGAAGTAATTCACAACATTTTTATGTATTTTTGAAATAAAAGGAATATATTTATTTTAACTTCCAAGTGCAAGTGTGCAGATTTTATTATGTTTATGTAATGGAGGAGTTTGAGGAGGAAGTCATTAACTTCCACTGGTATGGTAAAGAATAAGACTGAAGTTTTTATATTTTTCTACAGATCATAATGTTTGATAGGTGGAAGTATAATGCAGCAGAACTGGCCCAGCTAATCAGATGTTTGCAAGCTCGAAGATAAAGTAGGATGCTTACAGCTTGGGGTTTAGATGTGTTGAAAACCTTCATGAACTATGTCTCCTCTCCTACCAAGTGGCCCATCGGAAGGGTTGCACTCAGGGTCACTATAATATTACAAATAGAGCGGACATGTGTGCTTTCAAAGAGATCTTCCCGTGCACCTCTCAAGCAACAGACCCATGCGTATTCCCTGGAATGGACCCAAATATCTTCCCAAGAGATGGAACCATTCATCTTTCAAGCAAAGACCCATGCATATTCTTGTAAATGGAACCATGCACTGTCCTAGGAACAGATCTCTGAACCTTTCCAGGAAAAGACCCATACACTGTTTCAGGAATAGACCTCTGCATTCGTACAGGAATAGGCCACCTGTTTCAAGAATGAACCTCTGCACCTTATCAGTACTAGACCAATGCACCTTTTCAGGAATTGACCCAGGCACCGTCCCAGGAATAGATTTCTGCACCTTTCCAAGAATGGAACCATGCACTGTTTAATGATTGGACCTCTGCTCCCTTCAAGGAATGGAACCATGCACTGTTTAGGAATAGGCATCGGCATCTTTTCAAGAATGGAGCCATGCACTGTTTAATGAATGGACCTCTGCTCCTTTCAAGGAATGGAACTATGCACTGTTTTAGGAATAGACATCTGCATCTTTCCAGGAATGGAACCATGCACTGTTCCGGGAATGAACTCATGCACTGTCACAGGAATGGACCTCTGTAGCTTTCCAGGAATGGACTCATGCACTGTTTTAGGAATAGGCATCGGCATCTTTTCAGGAATGGAGCCATGCACTGTTTAATGAATGGACCTCTGCTCCTTTCAAGGTATGGAACCATGCACTGTTTTAGGAATTGACATCTGCATCCTTCCAGGAATGGACTCATGCACTGTTTTAGAAATAGATCTCTGAAATTTTCCAGGAATGGACTCATGCACCTTTCTAGGAACAGACACATTATGTCTTACACTAGCTTCAAAGTAAAGAATAATAAAAACATATTTCATACAAATCTTTCAGTAGCAATACCGTATCATGGCCTTCAGTTTCCTATTTTACTTAACTGTATGTTCTGCAGTAGAATTATTCACTTCTTAACTTAACTTAACTTAAAAAGAATGTACTTGTCACTTTTCTGCAATGAAAGTGTTACTAGGACCCCTATACAGCCTCTCTCACACCCTTTACCTGCCCAAAGCATTACATCACCTATACGTCCATGTCAGATTTACAAGGGCACCGTCTGAAACAAAGGAATGAAAAAAAAATCTTCTAATTTCTTTGGGAATTATTCCACTTCATTAATATGCGCTTTTTATTCCAAGCAGAGTTTTTTTGCAGCCTGTGGACTTTGATAAATGTACCTCGCCACGGCGCCTGAATGAACCTCTGAGGTGCGGCGGAATAATGGGGCAGTGATATGTTGCTAGGCTCTTGGGTACTGAAGGGCAGACTACATCTAAGTAACCAGTCATTGTAACACATTACCTCAGACATCATAAATTTAGGCCCCTGTGGTACGCGGCAGACGCGCGGTTAACCCTAGCCTCGCTGAGAGGGGTTAACAAGGCCGATAGTGGCGACTTACTCCAAGATAAAAAAAAAAAAACGTAAAAATAGAAGACCAGGCATATGTAAATATTAATGCCGTGCACCATTGCTAATTTACGACTCTGACATTGAGAGTAATAATTGCCTTGATGCTAGGTGAGGGAAAAGCAGTCACTGTTGTATTTTGACAACAGTAATATAATTGCCCAGCAACGGTGACAGTTTGACAGATTTTCCTCACACAGCGCTGCATATGACAGAAAACCCAAAATGTGTGCACAGCCAGAGAGCATACAAATTAGACTGGAGAGGGCTCGGTGAAAGGCAAAGTCGGCACGCTCTGGGGAAATCAGGGGAACCGGGCCCAAAAAGATACAACGGCAGTTTCAACCGTCGGCGTAATGGCATTATGATTAGGCATAAGTGAAACGGATCAGACGAATAGCTATTCAACCTCAATTTGAAGGACCGAGAACTGTTTTCACTTTGCTAATTACGATGCTGATTTTTTAAAAATCGTTCTACATGTTTATTCCACCCGGAGTTTCAGTAAAAGTTGGTATCACCCTCCAGCCTCTGGGATGTAGACGTACACCAAAATTGATGGAGAGATGGTGGGGAAAAAGCAGCCTGAAGGGGCCAATTAGATTTCATTTTTTAGTATTTGGAAAGAAATAAATGTAAACTGTAACGTAATGGTATTTTGTTTGCTATGTGCTAGGTTTATAATTAACAATTGACTTACTTGATAAGAATCGCTGATCTTTTGCAGCAATTTTGCAGCCACTTCCGAATGCCATACACTGAATGATACATGGTATTTAATGGTATTTAAAACATAGGTTTTAAAGTTCCTTTAACACTTAACTTCTAAATGTATCATAACCTAACCTTAACCCTATAAGTTGACCTGACAACCCTATGATCATTTATCACATAAACCCCTAAAGGCTTATAACCTGACCCTTATACAGAAAGGCGGACATTCCACTTTCCAAGCATTTAAATAAAGATGAAGTTCAACCAAATGATTAAAAAACTTTCTTTTCTTTCTTTTTTTTGCAAACTAACAAGCATGATAAAACAGGTAACACCGATATGCTAATTTTGACTTCATGTGAAAGGTCAAGAGTTACATTTTCACCTCTGTCTCTTGGTCTTCACCCTAGCACTGAACTAAGCACCTTGCCTATTGTTAAAGAAAAGGTTAAGGTGACATAAATGTGCAAGTTGTGATTGACAGCCTCCCAATGCCCTTTGGGTGGCAAAATGGTGGCAGCCATTGGAAGAAAAATTGGGTCTAAGGGGACAGGTGGAAATAATTTAGTGAACAGAATATACACTTGGGAGTTGCTTTTAATTATATTTAATTATATTATTTCAATTTAGGTACCAGTTTATGTATACATTACTTTTATTATAATGTAATTGTTATTTCTGAACCAATTAGACAACACCCAAGGTATCTGATACCTGAAGGTTCTGTGCCAATATGTACCAGTACATTGACAAGATCTAATAAAACATTCCCAGCTCTAAAAACAGCTGATCTATTTTAGACTATGGATGGGCAAAATCTCATTGCTAAGGGCCTATCTTTGCTTTCAAATCCTTCTAACCAACTTTCAGTGTCTGAAGTTATGAGTAGTGGTACTGGATGTAGAAAATATGTATATATATATATATATATATAAATTCAGCTAAAGGAAATTTAGAAGTTTGCTCAACTGTAAAGAACTGTTAAAGAACCCAAGAAAATGGGATTTATATGGCTTGAAGAAAAATGTTGACCATCTAAAGGCCTAAAACTCCAAATACGGTTCAGATTATGCTATACCACTGAAAAGTATCAGTGTTTCATGTCTGAATTATCCTTCTGATTGTCACATGGACCTCAGATCTCCTGCTTCTGACCTTGGCCTGCTCACCTGACCTGATTCTGATTTCTGCTTTGTACCACACTGCTCCTAAGTTATCAACCTCATATATCCAAATTGATATTGTCTTTGTCTGCTGTTTTTGTATTTTGCTGGCTGCTCACTGCTGACCTGTCTCTAAAAAATATTGTTCCTGTCTTGGGTACCTTTCTCGTGTATCAGCCATTGGCCAACCTCCGATGTCCTGCTTGGTAGAAAACCCCCCGGAGCCTATATAAGCCTTGGGTACAACTCCATACAACAGCTGCCAATACTTTTGCCCATCCGGAGCACTTGTTCCACCTATCACCACCATCAGGCTAACTTTGGATGGAGAAGCAAGAATGGCTACCCTACCCAACTTTGGGCATCCATCAGGTACATGATCACATACAAACTCGTTTTAACTACTAGATTAGATGTAAAATGTACAATGTGAAGTTATCACATTATATTCACCTTCCTTAATTTTCAAAAAAATAATTGTACAAATCAGCCAGGATATATTTTATCCCATGAGATGGGCTTACCTAACTTTCAACAAAATCTCTCTCCTCCAATTTTCAGAAAATAAATTCCCAACACAATTACTCTTCAGAGCTCAGCCAAATTCCATTTTTTGTTATAACTGCCTAAAACTATTTTTCTTAGCAGTAATAGAAATACGTCCTCATTTGCGGGCCTCCTACAACAATAACAGGTCTGTCTTTTCTAAATGATACATAACTGCGCAAATGTTTATTTTAGATTCACTCAAAAACATACCTACATATTGCTTTCCCCGTGTGGGGTGAAAAAAAAATAGAGCAAGCAGAAACAGTATGAGGAGAAGAAAATGCTAGAGTACGAAGGGAGAAAGGTGATTAAAGGACCATCGTGATGATGGAAAGGTAGATAGGCTTTTAAGTATAATGATGGAAATGTGTCCTTGGCAGGGTACACAGAGGATTGTGGGAAAATTTTCCCCCCTCTCTCTGCTGTAAACTGTACAAACTCTGAGCATTTACTTCAAGGCAGCTGAGGGCTACTTTATATCATCATTAGACCGGCAGAACATGTGATGCGCCTTCCAATTTGCCACTGCGATTGGATAGATGGCTTTGTTGAAAAGAGCAATATTCTAGCAGGATTCGAGTGACTGCTTTCTTTCCCTCATTGCTTGCTGCCTTCCTTGGTCTTGCTGATTTTACACCATAATTGGCAATACCAGTATACCGAGAAATAGAGCAAGAAAGCGCGGGCTCTAGACTACATTCTTACTGCCTCATTGCGTCTCGTCCTTCTCATGTATAGAGAACTTCTCTATAGTGAAAGAAGGTCCTGGAGAGAGATGAGCGAATCAGACTGATTGTGGTTTGCCTTGAACATCCGAGATATGAAAAGTTCTAGTCATTCAAGGTCATCTAGTAACAGCAAGTTTATTCTGAGATATAGGAGTTTCAATTTTTCAATGTGAAGGTGACTCTTTCAAAGTTGGTTCTTTTGTGGAACAAGATTGGTTGATCGAATTGCTACACCACTTATTGCTTGATAGACATTCAAAATTACTATTAAATTGGATAATCTACAGCGGTGCTTATTGACCTTTTTAACATAGGGGAACCATGGAGAATAATTTTATGTCTTCAGGGAACCACTGTTATAATTAATGTATTCACAGATCACAGTACATTAGTGTGGTGGTCAGTAGGAATACTGCCTCCTATAATTCAAAGGCATAAATGGCACACTTACAGATAAAGATAAAAGACAAAAAAAGATAACTGGTGCCACCTAAACTGACCAGAGAGGCACAAATTTCTCATTGATCAAGGATCAAACAAGTCTGGACAAACCCTAGGGTTCCATTGCACCCCTGGCAGCCTCTAGAGGAACCCTGGTTGAGAAACGCTGATCTAAGGCAAAATGAAAAGAAAATGGTTAATGTTTACCCCTCCAACCCAATGCCATCTATGTGTGGAAACACCATTAGTATCCAGCAGATCTCTGGGTATACACAATCCAGGAAATAACTCAAAAAGAAGGGGTTCCATATGGAGCTTGATATTGAAAGTCCACAGCAAAAGAAAAAAAACCTTTTGTTTGAATATTTTGGTACAAAGTGGGGCATTGAACTTGGATGTTTGGGACAAAGTTTAGCCCCTACATACACATACAATAGCTAAGGTGGTGGACCTGTCGAGGTCTTGGCAGGGGTAATTTACATTCTTTAAACAACCACCAGTGTCACAGGCCTGATCCCCTCTGTCCTCTGTCGTTCTTTCCAAAATGTCTTCATCACTGGTAGTCATTTTAAAGGTAACTTTTAAAGTTTACATACTGGCTCTTCCATATTTTGCTATGGTAATAAATGTAGATTGTGGACTGGCACTAGAGGTAGGGTAGAAAAACCACTACAATACTCCAGCCACTAGGAGGGCATTGATTTGCCTAGGTTAGTCAATTCATTGGTTCTGATTTATGAAAATTCTCCAAGACTGGACTATCAGGGAAAAACATGGATGATCCACCAAACCTGGAATGTATTTCTTAAAAATTATTTGCTATTAGTTGGCAAATGTTTTAAATCCTGGACCAGATCCAATCCAGGTTTCTTAGATCACCTACAATAATTTATATTCTCCAATCACGGAGAGCTTTAATAAATCAGGCTCATTGTGAAAAGATCACACTACACACCATTGTGCAGCAAGAAGCAGATCATGTATATTGAATAAGCACATATGACCATGCTATGTATATAATTACATATTACCTGCACCGATTTTATTACATATGGGGAAAGGGTCTTATATAATGCATTGATAAGTTTACTTACATATTACAAATTGTATGTTAATCTAAGCAATACACTTGTGTAAAGCATGCATATATGTTCATACCTTCATCTGTTTCTCTGGAGCTTTGTTTTCAAGTAAAGTTTTTAAACTTTGTTTTCCAATTACATAATAAGTTCTCTTGTAAACGGCGGGAGGGTGACAGCGTGCAGATAGGGAAGTTATAAATAGGAGGCAGTTTGTCCTCTGCAGGCTGAAGATTCATTAATCTGGAGAGTAACAGGTGAAAAACATGCTGGACAGGATGACGGTGCGCATGAAAATCTGTTGGCGTTAATTGCCTATCACAGATTAGCGGCAGCACTGAAAGAAAAAAGTTGAACGCTTCTGAACAAACATCTGGATCCCTTTCAGGGTAATCTGTTTTTTACCCTTTCGCCTTTCTGCGGGGTCCCCTTCCACTCAGTACTGTTTTGTAATTAGCATAGCTAATAATTACATCGCTTCTAACGCATGCGATATATGATGTTTTATGTGTATTAACATATTGCTAGCTTAATGCTAAAATGTGGAAATAAATTAACTGGCTCAAGGACGCTCGTGGCGTCTCTGTGTTTCTATGTGATCAGGGAGAGATAGGCTATTATTAGTGTATTACAGGGTTTTCTTTTTATTATGTACTGACAGAGAAAAGTGTATTGTACAGAAGTGCAGCAGTGATTCTTAACCTTTTTCCCCATTTGAACCTATTTTAGAACACCAGGCATTTCCCCGTACCAAGGTTGATATCATCCTTAATGGCGAGATGTGATGGACTGATGAATTTATAATTCCAGCTTCCAATAAATCCTATAAAAATTGACTAAGAGTGCATAATGCATATTGCCAAAACCTTTTGGACACCTTACACATCTATATAAGCTTGTTGATCGTCCCATTCCAAAACCATGAGCATTTTTTAAGGTTGGGTTTTGAACCCAGATGACAAGAACTGTCAGGTACTGAATTGGTTAGGTACTAATATTGGATGGGAAGTCATCCCAAAGGTGTTCAGTAAGGTTGAGGTCAGATATTGATTTTGTATGAGAAGATCTGGCCCACTGGAATTCCAAGTCATCCCAAAAGTATTGAGAAGGGTTTAAGCTTGGTACTGATGTCCAATGATATGACCTGGCTCACAATTAACAGGAGATCCTACTTTGGAACACAATAACACTTCAATATGTCGCCCCACCCATAACACACAACAAATGGTTCCAATTGCTGACAATGCCTGCAGGAATCCCATTTTTATTGATCCAAATGACACCATCGCTAGCAATTAATGTACAACGTGTGTATTTACTAAGCCATCTGAGCAGCAAACTGAGACAGTTTTTCTGGGGTCTACAGAATTTCTACTGTGTACGATGAAAGATTTTTATTTAGATAAGACATACTTTCACTCAAAAAAGCACAATTAAACAGGAGAATGAGGAATGTATGAATTAAACTTTATTATTGTCTGTCTGACAATTTGCCTTGTTGCTCCTACTTTGCATTGCTTTGCTGTGTTGAATAAATATCTCCCATAGAATACACTTTCCTTTTGTCCACACTGTAAATCCCTGCAAAATTAAGAAAATAAACTAGATAAAAATCCAAATGCATTCATCATTTCCATCTGCCTCTACTTAGGTCACTACTGCGTTCCATAGTGGCTTCTAGGCCGGAGCAACCACAGTAAGCACCAGAGTACCGGAAAATTAACTACAGTCCTAAAAGTGTCAGATTCTGCAGAATCTTCAGGTGACATGTTCTCTTCAGTATTGTATAAATGCATGGAACCCACAACAGGAGTGCTAAGTATTTAAAGCCTTCATTTTCTTTGGAGAGGACAAACTGGGTAATTACAAAAAGGCCCCAATTAACAAAATGGTACAGGGAATAGGAATGCTGTGAAGCTGGGGTTGCCCAGTGGTTCAATAAATGTTTTATTTGTAGGGCACATTTAATGTAAAGATTTACTTTCGTGAAACAATCAGTTTCATGGTAGCAAAATCACGCAAATGCCAATTTTGCCCCGAAAGGCATTTCAACAGACCAAATTTCCCGAGAACCCAAACACTACATACAGCCATAAATTCTGAAATGGCTGGGACTCAAGCAAAGCTTGTTTCCCATAAGGAGGCCATTTGGTTTGGCCCATGGTTCCCTGCAGCATCTGTGACCAACTGACCAACATGTAATACATGGCTGACTTAATTTTAATGGTTGAACACCAATGGAAAGATAAGGTGGAACTTCAAGCAGCGAGACCAAGATAAGAAAAAAAAAAACAGATTCTAGAGAACATCTTAAAAAAACAAGATGGTTATATCTTTGTCCCGATGTTGTTGAGTAGCGATCAGCCAGTTGTCACTTGTACGTGAACATGCTTTTTCCTTCTTTCACCTTACTTTTTTTTGCCGAAATGCAACAATTTAAAGAGCTTTTAAGTGCTTTTCACATCCGATCTGGTAAGAGTTTTGATGGCAATAAGTGTGACCTTAATGTGTGCATCTCTGACATCTGTTCCCTAGTGTCCCCGTCTCTTGACGGAACAACAAGCACGCACTTATAACCATTCCAGACTTTGAGGACATCTGCATGGCTGGAGCCACTTAGTGGTAATGGAACGATCTTGGAGCATCATCTACAGTACTTTATACCTAATGGGAATAACAATCTTTTTCTACTAAATGTTTGTTTAGGTGTTTAATTTTTAAGTAGGAAATAAAGGATTTGGGTGTTTGCTGTGTTTTTAACTTCAAAATAAACTAAGAGACTTGATAAGAACCAATCTTCAACCCAGGTTGTCAATGTTTGAATAATGGTGGGGTCCCTTCTGCAATAAAAAAGTGCCTGTCTGTTTGTGATCCTCTCCTAATATACAATTTACAAATGTGCAACTCAGCATACAATGCCGGGAATCCCAGCATGCCCATGGATGATGGGAATGAATGAACCCCCATGCGCATATGCAGGAGTTTCATCATTCGGGCCTGGCCAAACAAGATGGCCAAAGATAAGGAACAATTGTGAATTGTGATCAAGCAGGTAGGTTTGTTTTATTGTAGAAAGGGGCATTGTCTGTTCTTTTTGCAGTTAATGACCTACCTGATCCCAGATTATTATTGATTAAGTGTGGTTCTGCTTTGAGCATGGTTTCCTAGTTTATTGCACTGATTCCTATGGAACCAATTGTATTTTTGGAAACATAGGTGTATCCAACACCTATTACACCATTCAACTTGGACGTGTTGTGGGTACTTGGTGGCGGACAGGTTTTAATGCAAGAATGGGTAGCCTTCCCTGCTTTTAGGCTTCTTGTGAAACTATAGGCCTTGGTGCTATTGCGCACTATTACTGTTGCCCCATATTGGGGCATTGATTGTACCTATGATATCACAAACCTTCATTTGCTTTACAGGCTCTTATGGAACCTTCACTTCCTTATTATGAATTATTTAGGCAGCAGAGGACAGTTCTATTACTTGTTGTTCCTACAGATACATGGCTTGGTTATGAATATTGATATTCAGTAACCGCCTGGAAAGCTTGTCCAGTGCGAAAGGACTTAATAGAAATATTTGTGTAGGATCGGCGGTGGCATACGTCCTCTGCGCGGCTGACTCCAGCTGCCAGCCGCAGCCTTGAACGCAGTCACAGCATCGATTCATTTAGTGAAAAAAAAAAATAGAAATGATGACACGGCTTTGTAATTCTGCGAGGAGTGTAAGCAGCGGAAAAGGCGCGGCGCCGGTCTTTATATACACATTCTATGTTCAGCTGGCCGCTCGCTTGACTGCATTGTAAAACAAGCTGCAAATGAGTTGGCATGAAACATGAAAACTATCAATAGATGTTATAATCAGGAGCTGGGGAGAAAATTTACATAGTGACATTACATATTCATAAATTCTACAGATGCACTGACAATGTACTACAAGTCTATTACCAATATAGCCTATTAACCCGGAGACGGAGATGTGCTGGGAAAGCTATCTGTACATGTCATATGTATGTATTGATCTATGAATCTATGTCACATCTATCTGTGGATCGATCTGTCACGTCTGTCTGCCTGTCTATATATCTATTATTCACCCAGCTAGATATATATAACTCAATATCATATCTATCAATCAATCATCCCATTGAGATCTAGAAATCTGCCACTTCTGTCTGCCTGTACATATATCTCTTCATCTACCTGCTTATATATCTATGACTTGCTATTCATTCTTTCTTTCTTTCTTTCTTTCTTTCCTTCCTCTATCTCCCTTTTTTTCCTTTACCTTCCCTTCCCATTCCCTCCTATTCATTTCTCTCCCTTTTCTTTCTTTTCCATCTTTTTTCCCTTTTTCTTCCCTTCCATCCCTTTCTTTCCTTCCCCTCCCTTTTCCTTTCCATCTTTCCCTCGCCCATTTTCTTCCATTTCTTTCCTTCTTTCTTTCCTCCCTTTATATATATATATATATATATATATATGTCAATCACTTTTGCCCTTCCACCCCAGTTTTATCCAGTGGGCAGTGAAGAACAATGCATATTAAGTCATTTCCGGTACCACAGCCCGGTACTTTCTGCAGTTTTATCCATGAACCGAACCGGATGGAGATTTTTCCATTTACTTCCCCCTCCGTCACGTTCTCTATGCAATGCTGCCGAGTCACATTATATATAGCTATTTTATTTATATTTTCCAGCCGATGTCACTCTGTCAGTGGTTTTCAATTATGTAGCCATTCTGAGAAGAGGAAAAAAAATAATAAAAAATGAAGTTATGGTCGCTCACAAATGGCTGACACGGTGAACTATGTTTGAACTGTTTATATTTTATGACTAATCACTGAGAGAATGAGCCAGTGCAGCTTTCCCTGTACAATTCTAATGTGTGACACAAGAAAAGCTTAGAAACACTCCAAAATAATTCACTGCAAAATACATCCGTCATAAAAGAGAAGTGCATCCTGTCCATTGCTTCTTACATTTTATTCCTGGTGGCCATGGATACTTAAATACACCATATACTAAACCCTAACAATGAACGTCTCTTATTGGATTCTTTGGTCTATTATATTTAAATTAAAGTGTTTTATTATATGTGTGCATGAAAATAGATCCTGACAGACAGAACATCAGATGACAATTTTCTTATGCACTATGCTATTCAGCTTTTACTATTGATGACAATGGGTAAAATACTGCAAGCGTGCAGAATTTTGGGGTAGAATACGACTGGAAGTTGTGGTGCGGGTACTTCCCTATGCTATTGAACCACTGCTTGGTGGGAGACTCCACATGTAGTGTCTACCTGTAGCAGCCCCATTGAGAGTGAATGGCGGTGACAACGAGGGGTTCAGTACCATTAAATGCAGCCCGCTGCCATGTCTGCAGATGTGGGTTCTTTAGGAACCTGCCCTGTGGTTTAAGTGACCAAGTGGCTGGCACTTGATCCGGAACCAGGTCTGAACCTGCCCTATGCAGTGCATCGGGAGCAGAAGGATGAGAGCTCTGCCATGTTTTTCCTATGCAGAGCTGCAAAAGAATTCAATTCTACAAATTTCCAAAGGTTATATGCTCATAAATGCTCATCAGAGATGGCCTTTAAAGAGCAACTCTACCTGAAACTCAGTTCCCCTTAAAAACAGGACTAGAGGTTAAATACGCAAAGCCATGATCCACAAGTACAACCCTTCAGAGCCAAGGTTACCCATTCCCACTCCTCGGCTCGCAACGCTGCTTGAAATTCACACAAGCAGATGATAGCAATAAAATCCTCAAGCGCTAAACAGTATATACTGCCCAATCAACAGCAAGATAGAAATCCATCAGGAAGTCACAGCTGGTTTGCCAGTCGACATCTGAGTGTTGTGCCGTGTATAGTACACCAGACGCTAACCACCCATCTGTCTGCATTTAAGCCTTTTAAAATTTTTTTCTTCCATTTTCTTCATTTTCCTTTATCTTTTCTTGGCTTGGTTCTCTATGCACTTTATACTGGAAGGATATGAAAGGAGAACAACAAAGGGTGACAAAGACAAAAAATTGCAGTAGAAATAAAGCCATAAGGACAGCACCTAACCTACTTCTATGTTGCTCTTGGCATGGAATATATCATTCAAAATATTATCATTCACCTTGAATGTTTGTCAGCTCTGGGCAAACCATAATTGTATAGACCTACCTTCTCCTTATTTGAATGCTAAGACTTGCCCCTATATGCCCCTAAACCCAAGTTTACCCCTAAAACCTACTCTATACATCTATCAGCTCTGATCAATCGTAATTGTAAAGCCTCCTAACTTTTCACCTAATTCCAAGCCTAACATTTAGTCTTGTATAACCTAACCTTAATACAACCCCCCCCCCCCCACCCAGCCCTAAGATTTACCCCATACATCTTCCAGCTCTGGCCAGTTCCTAATGGTATAGTACCCTAACCTTTCCCCAATTTAAACACTCTTAGCCTTATATGGCTTGACACCCACATTTACCCCAACCACCCTTAACCTATCCTTAATACTTACACCTGTAAGTCCTGGGCAATCCGTAACCTTCTGCCTATTTGAAAGCCAATATTTGACCCTACATGACCTGACGCTAACACCTAACCCTCCCCTTGACCCCTAACATTTACCCTACACATCCCTTAGCTATAGCCTATACATATGTCAGCTCTGATTAATCCTTAATTGTGTAGCCCCCTAATCTTTCCCGGAATGAAAACCTAACTTTCAGCCCTATATGGCCCAATATTTACATCAATAAGTTTTGAACGATCCTAGGCACACTAACCCCCCCCCCCATTTTAAAACCTGACCCTTAGCCAATATGAAATTACCCTGATACCCACCTCCCCCTTCCTCCTAAACCTTACCCAACACATCTTTAAGTTCTTAGTACTTAGAGCTATCCTTAATCTTCCTCTTACTTGAAACCTAACAACTGACCCATATGACCTGACCCCAACACCAACCTTAACACTTATTCTTAATGCCCCCCCACTTGAAAGGTAACACTTGCCCCATATATGACCTGACCCCAACACCTAACCATACCCCTTAACCTAATCTTAATATCTAGCAGTAAACCAGCTCACTAACTCTAAAACCATCATTCAACCCCCTTTAAAATAAATACCTTACCCTTAACTTTATCCACAGCTGGTTTGAATGCAGAGGGGGAGCAAGGGGTATTACTGTAACGGGCCCTGATTGAAAATGCCTGGCTTTTGCAATGTTGGACATGGGGGAAAGGGGCCTAGGGTATTTTCCTAGTATTGGCCCAAAAATGTCTGACCCTAGCACTAAAAGTAAACCTTTTGTAGGTTTGGAAAGCTTTTTAACCTAACTGCAAGGTAGATAAATGAGGTCAGGCCACTGACCTTCCTGTGCTACCTGGCAGGAGTGCTTGGATCTGCATCTTGGATACTCACTTTCATACCTAATTTTACTACATGGCCTCCATTCAGCCGGTGCAATGTTTCTGAATAGAATTGCAGCACGTTAAATACTTGTGCTGGCTTCATACACTTAGTTTCATTTTTTTTTCTCCTCTCTCCTTCACTCTCTTTTCTTCATTTTACTTTTCAAACTGAAGGGTATTAAGTTTGGATGAGGTTACTGTGTTGTTAAGCAGAAAGTCAGAAAGATGGATGAAGATATTTTGCAGTGGGCAATACCCAAGTGGACGTGACTGCCAAATGAGAACCAGGGGTTCTCCACAAGCTAGTTTGCAATCGCATTTTTTTTAATGCCTGCCAAGGTTCTCGTAGTGCGTTGGGTACCACTTAACTGCATTTTACAAGGCCTCAGCAGAGGTCAGCAATTACACCGAAACCAATGTTTGACATTAGCAGAAAACACCAACTCGCCCCTGTCTAATCTGTCATTTTGTACAGCGCAGCAGCCCCCACCTGCTAAGCCGATTCCTTGGTCCTGCTGCAGGAGGATGATGATGCTTGTTGACAAATAGACAAATGGATATCTTGAGAGATCATCCCTATTGTGTGCAGGCCGACCAAGCACCAGCACAGCAGAAAAAAACAGGCTAAATTCACAAAATACCTTATGCAACATTCACCATTGCTGGTCTGATGTGTGTTCCTAAAAGTATACTTGTATATATAGGCATACCTGTAATATAGGCAATAGGATATGTAATATAGGCAATAGAAAAGTGAATTATTCCCTTGCCATCCAATCATTTGCAAGCCAATTGTCTTTTTTTCTCTTCCTCTTTTCTTTCTCAGGGCATGTATCTGCTCAACATACCATTTTGATCGATCGTCGTGACTTTTACACTGCAATGCACATATGTAATGATTAGAGATCACTAATTCCTCAGTTCTGAATGAACTGGGCTGACATCAAGAAAGGCTTTATGATTCTTTTAGATGGTTATTGTGCAGTGACATTACCATTATTGTGCATTGGGTATTACCATTGACATTTGGAATTACCTAAAATAGTGGGGATGGGCATAAACCCCAAGCTATATTGGTTTGATATTTCCCCCCAACAACCTTGGCCCTGCAGAAGGAAAAGTGATTTAGGATCATGGAAAACAAGAACATGGTAATTTAAAGCTTCTGCTTTAAATGTTATCCAGCGCATACAGATGGATATTGTGCATTAACTTTATGGAATTACTTGGAATAGTCGGGGTTTGGTATAGACCCCAGGCCATATTGGCTTCATATATTCCATCAACAACCTTGGTTCTACAAGAAAAAGAGTAATTTTGCAGCCATGAAGTCATGACAAAAGGAAAATGGTATTTTAAAGCATCCTTCAGTTAATGTTTGCTATTACACAAGGATGGGTATTGTGCATTAGATATTTGGAATTACTTGAAATGGGTGGAACTGGCAGATACCCCAAGTCATATTGGCTTTATAAGTTCCACCAACAACCTTGGCCCTGCAGAAGGAAGAGTAATTTAGCCTTG
This sequence comes from Pyxicephalus adspersus, assembly GCF_032062135.1. Lineage (NCBI taxonomy): Eukaryota > Metazoa > Chordata > Amphibia > Anura > Pyxicephalidae > Pyxicephalus > Pyxicephalus adspersus. The sequence goes on along the minus strand of NC_092863.1, from coordinate 102,659,832 downwards.
GGGCCATGGAATGAAGAAAAATAATATTTTAAAGCTTCTTCTTTAAATGTTAGCTAGTACATGAGGATGTGAATCGTGCATTGGAATGACTTGAAATGAAATGAATGGAATGGGCATTGGCCCAGGCTATATTGGTTTTAAAGTATATGTGCCACCAACAACCTTGGCCTTGAAAGAAGAAGAGTAATTTAACAGCCATGGGACCCTGGAAAATGGAAAAATTGTATTTTAAAGCATCTTATTTAAATGATAGCTACTTATTGAGGATGTGTATTGTGCATTGCCTATTTAGAATTACTTGAACTAGGGGGAACTGGCATTGACCTGGAGACATATTGGTTTTATATGTCTCAATATCACCCTTGGCCCTGCAGGAAGAAGAGTAATTTAGAACCCATGGGACCATAAGAAGAAAAAAAATGGTATTTTGAAGTTTCTTCTCTAAATGTTAGTCAGGGCATAAACGTGTGTATTGTGCTATGGCTATTTGGAATAACTTGAAATAGGTGGGATTGGCATAAACTCCAAGCCATGTTATTTTTATATGTCCCACCAACAACCTTGACCCTGCAGAAAGAAGAGTGATTCAGCAGCCATAGGACCATGGAAAATGAAAAATTTTTATTTTAAAGCTCCTTCTTTATTTGTTAGCCAATGCATAAGGATGGTATATTGGTTTTATATGCCCCACCAACAACCCTGGCCCTGCTTTTTTCAAATGTTAGCCAGTGCTAGCCAGAATATGAGTTATTTCCCACCAAAATGGTTGGAAGATGTCTTTATGGAGCAGGCACAGTTCACAGGGGGACAGTCCTGGGAAACAGAAAAGGGTCTTCAACTGTGACCACAAGGTTAGAGGAGCACAATAGTCCACAATATCCTTGTTTGCTGAAGCATTAACAGGTCCTTTCACTGGAAACATCTGAAAAAGTATATTAGATATGATATTAAACTTTCTTAATATTATTCTTTATGTAACTAGCAGTTATGCTGATACAGTAATGTGACGTTACCATGCCCTCCAGCTAAACTTCCAGGCTAAAGTTAATTCATTATGAGAATCACTGTTCACTCCCGGAACATCTCTCTCACTCTCTTTAAGCCGCTTGTTACAGTACATTGTATTTATCTGGCTCTAAATTTGCCCATACCGGCGTGACAGCCTGCGATTATTATTTTATGCTGCGTCAGAGAAACCTTTTTTGTGCACTGTGGGATATTTTGGAACATATTGTGATATATTGGCTTTATTTATTTGCTGGCGAGCCTGGCCCATGGGTCAATTAAGAGTTTTAAAGTGAGATTAAAGGTTGCAATGAGAAGCACACTTGTGCAGAATTATTATTGCATAGAATGCTTTTTTCAGGGGAACTTATTGGGGGGACAGTGTTGGGATTCGGCAGAAATAGATATTAAACACGACCCTTTGTATGGAATATATTAATAACATGAAACTTTGAACATGATGTATTAAAAATATAAATTTTAAGAGTAGAGATAAAAAACTAAATGTTTTAAGTGTCTGCTAATTAAAGTTGAGCTTTTGCTGATGCAGGGATTGGCAACAGGTTCACTTAAAGTGCACCTCTGCCCAGATCAGCTTTATGTATGCAGAGGGCTGAAAGAGATTATTTTTATTCTTTTATATTACAGCATGATAACCTGGAATGCCCAAGTTACTGCACCGAGTGCCTGGAATGCCCATAACCAAACACTTTTAATCTTGTACTGGAGGTCACATACATCCCATGCTTATATGTACTGGGCATCTTTCATTGCTAATGGTGGCCAATTTGGACAGTTGGTGGAAATGTAATGGTAATTGTTAATGTAAACCTCTATTGTCCTACTTTAAGCCATTTCTTGGCCTTCATGAGATATTTGTGCATTTTGTCTGGGTTTTGGCATTTAATGGACCCTCTGTTTACATAAACTTGACCATATATCCAAATAAAAACCCTTCACTAGAAGACCTAGTTGCTTTACAAGCGAATGGGCATCCTCCTCAAATCTAACCTTTAATTAAAATCATCTTAGTACATTTCAGATGCATCAACACAAAAACTTCAATGACACACAGTAATCTCTCTCCTGCAGAGAAGGACCCTTGATCAAGAAAAAAAAAAATCACTGGTCTATCTGCAAAGATCCACCATACCCCTACTGATTCAGAAGTATAACTTTGCAAAGCTCATTCCTCACATGGACCGAAAAGATCTTGTCCTGGTTTAGCAGGAGGCTCATTGGACCTTTACAAGGGATTACTGCTTTCCTACTGAGAACAAGGCTCTTAGAAGCATTCTGGCAGCAAACAGGCTTTTCTACTTGAATATAAACTGTAAGACTTTGCCCACTTTTGTTTTTGCAATGCCCTTGAAATGTATTTAACTAAGTTAAATTGAGCTTTAAAAATAATTGCAATGGTTAGCAGGCAGTATTTAAACAAGAGACATCTACTGCTCTATATTCAATATACATTAGCTCCTGAATTTGTAACGTATTTGTCTTAGACTGGATTTTTTGTGTATGCATTGTCCCATCCCTCATATCTAACATATAAAGAGTTCCAGTTACCAGTAAATAATATCCATATATACTGTAGATATACATGGGCCCCTTGCCCATTTTCAACTACTTCATTTACCTTTAATGACCCTAAGTCCATATTGGTTATCCAGGAGCGAGCTAATGAATAGCGTTTTTTTTGTCAAGGTTGATAACTGTGAATCTGTTTTACAGGGCACCAATGTGGTTACCTCATTAGATTTGTCTCTTAAATGTTAAAAGCATTAAGCACAATGTGCCCCTGTACAAGCTCCCTCTGGAGCCATTGACACAGACGTGACTGACGGAATCTTGTAGAGCATTCTTACAGAAAATTCCTGGCATCGATAGCGAGTGACTCAGTGTGCCCAAAAGATGGGACTCTGCCAGGTTTGGATCAAAGCACAAGTCAGGATCCAGAGGCTTTTAGAGAGAAAATCAAACCAAACCAAGCAAGTAGCTCTTAAAAGACTAATTCTAAACTTTGGAGGATATGGAGTTGGATCTAAATGTCAAGTCAAATAAAGTATGGTCATTTCTTGGTTGTGAACAAATTTTGGCCAGGGACCAAGGACCATGGATGGACTTGGGTACACTTGGTACCTGAAAAACTTGTATTGCTTGTAAGCATGACTCCACTTTACTGTTGCAATTGAGCAGGCTTCACTAAAGGTTTCAGCCCCAATTGAACCTGGATACATCCCCCTTTCACCCTTAGTGAACCGCCCTTCACCAAAGGGTGCAGCCCAAATTGAACCTGGGTACTTCACCCTCCTTAACAACTTCCAGTGCTTGCAGGCATGACTTCACTATACTGTTGCCAACGAGCAGCCCCATCACCCATGAGTACAGTCCGAGTTGAACCCAGGTACTTCACCCTTTCACTCCCATTGAGCAACCCTTGACCAACGGGTACAGCCCCCGTTGAACCTGGGTACTTCACCCTCCTGAACCTATTGCTTGTGGGTGTGGCTCCACTTTACTGTTGCTAATGAGCAGCCCATCACCTAAGGGTACAGCCCGAGTTACTTCCTAATAAGCAACTCTTCATCATAATGTACAGTCCCGTTCGAACCTGGGTATTTCACCCTCCTGAAAAAAATAATTGCTTGAAGCTGTTGCTCCACTTTACAGTTGCCAATGAGCACCCCATCACCTAGGGGTACAGCCCCAGCTGGACCTGGGTACTCCACCCTTTTGTGACCTGCAACTCCTGATGTTCTTTGAAGATGTGACCCAAACTTCCAGATACTAAAGCCTAAACAAAGTGTGCAACCACAGTTATACGAAGGGACACCAAATCTTTCAGCCATCCTCAGCCTTGCTCTTGTTTGTAGTTGTGGCTGCACTTTGTTGTGAAAAGGGGTAGTGCTTGACCCAGAGAACACACCAGTGAACTATATAGTAATATCAGATTTGTCAACATCAAAAGATAAGAATATTGGCAATTTGAGCAATTTTGCTAATGGGATAGTCAGAGTAAAGACAAATTTTTGGATTGGACTTCCACTCAGTGGGCAGATTTGACCTGATTTACTAAAGGAAGGCTGTGCACATAGCAAAGCTAATTTTCTCATTGCAAAGGATAATATACTAGGTATATTAAATGAGATGCCAATTTGCTGACTTCAACTGTCTAATCATGTGCAATGAAAAATTATTTTTTTAGATTAATTTGCACCTGTTTGGATATTGTTTTGCCTAGTGAATTTGCACCACATTCATTAAGTGAAAAAGCCTTTGCAAAGGACTCATTCACCTTGGTTAGTGAACATCCCAAAGCTATTTAGTAAATCCCAATGTGTCCACTGAGTAATTTTAAATGTAATCATTTTACTTTTGACCAGGGTGTAATTTCAAACCACTAGCTTACACTTCAGCCAGTCTTCATGGAATATTCACCCTCCAATCAGACATAAAATCATTCAATATTTACAGAGAAAAATGAAATAATTATAGCAGAACAAAGCCAGCAATGTTTATAAAGCAAATAAAAATCTATCGATGTCGGAAAGAGGGGAAAAAGTGCAGATTTAGTGTTTTTTGTGTCATATTGTGAAATTCATATTATTGTAATTATCAGTTTTCTAGCCGGTAATAAATCTCCCAGAGACCTCTTCTATTGACTTGAAACTTTGGAATCACTTGTAGGAAAAACTATTCTGCAACTTTCTGAGTTTATAAAGGGATGGTAAGACTTGCTTAAGAAAGTTTTATGTACTAAAAAGTGAAAGTGCCTGGCCAAAAAAAGTCACCACCTGAATAGGTCAAATCTGTCCATTGGATACATACTGCAGGGATTAATATGATAGTATTTAACCGTAACTGTTGCACTAAGCAGCTTCCTAAACAACCATGTAGGAAGAAATATTCAGTGGTCATGGAAAAGATGTTAAGCTGTTTCTGAAGGGTCAAATTATTGGTTTGTATCAAGCAAAGGAAATATCTATGGAAGTTGCTGAAACTACTAAAAATGGGTAAGGAACCCAATGCCCAGCGCATTAATAAAACCTGGAAGCATGCTGATGAATCATCATCCTTTGAAAAAATTTGTAGTCAGAAACAAATCTTGAATGATTCTAAAACATTTGGTGAAATCAAAGTGTAAAAACTCAAGAGTAGAGTTCATGGCTATGTTTATTATTAAAAGTAGGAGCATTTCTGCACATATGCGATGTACAACTCAAGGTATTGGGACTGAACAGCTGTGTAGCTATAAGGAAACCACTTATCAGTAAGGCTAATCAGAAAAAAAATATTCAATTTGCTAGGGACCGTAAAGATTGGATCATATGGTCTGATAAATCCCGGTCTACCCTGTTGTATAGTGTTATGGTGCACCAAGGTAAAACGAGAGGTGGATAAAGTGATGTGCGCATAACGCCTACCATACAAGCCTTTGGGTACAGTGTTATGATCTAGGGTTTCTATAGGGCAGTTTTATGGGGTGTCTGTGAGGGCAATGTTATGATCTAGGGTGCCTGTGAAGGCAATGTATAATCTTGTACAATCTGGGGTGAATATGCGGGCAGTTATGAGTTATGATCTGGGATGCCTGCAGGGGCAGTGCTATGATATGGGGAGCCAGGGGGGCAGTGTTATAATCTGGGGAGCCGGGGGGGGCAATGGTATGATCTGGGGTGTCTATGGGGGCAGTATATGATCTGGCGTGAATATGGGGACAGTGTTATAATCTGGAATGCCAGCAGACGCAGTGTTATGATTTGGGGGGCTGTGGGGCTAATGTACGATCTGGGATCTGGGGTAAATATGATCTGAGTGTTATGATCTGAGATGCCTGTGGGGGCAGTTCTATGATTTGGGGTGCCTTTGGGGGCAGTGTAGCAGTGTAATGATCTGGGATGCCTGTGGGGGCAGTGTCATGATTTAAGGTGTCTTTGGGGTGCTGTGTGTAACAAATTCTTTATTACTGAACTGCACTCCAAGACTATGTTCACGTTTTATATGTGGACACAGTGCCAACTAATGATGGGGGCCTAATATAAACCAAGATTCTTTTTTTGTGGCAAAAAAAATTCTAGGTTTATACTTGGGTAATTTTGGTATATAACACCAGGCCTACCGACAAGACAGTAAATGAGCAGCAGCTGGCTAAACAGGTCATTCCTTGCTAATTCTGCTCTCTCCTCCTATCAGCATGCAGAATATTTGTTCATCATAAAAATATAATCTACAGCTGCTTGACAAAAAAAAAAGTTAATCAAAATTCTAAATACAATATGAATGAACATCCCCTGTGATTGTGGAATGCGATCACCGCTTCTATTACATTACAGCTTGTATTATTCAACACATATTGATTACGTTTCACATAAATATTGATGCACTTTTTAGTGAATCAAAATATGTTAAAACAATCAAATACAATTTGATATTCCATTGACGAAAGATGCATTTTTTTCTGGGCTCATTAGCCAATGCGATTTTGAACAGTTTATTATAGAAGAAAAATTGGAGGATTTAGGCAAACACGGACATGTTAAAGGGCTAAAGGGCCCTGATGCAAATTTCCTGGTGGACTTTGTATAAAAGCCCTTCTAAAAACTAAAAAATGGCTCTATTCTGCATCATACAGCCACTGTAACCATTCTGCTGATGTGTTTTATTGTACCGTGTACATACAAAAGCCCTGAGATAGCGTGATCTCTAGAGTGAGGAACATGGAGATTAATTGCGGTGGTGTCATATATCCATACAGTGCTGTGTTTTCCCCATTGGGACATTGGAGCACTGGTGCTTCGGTGGATGGTATATCAAATGTATCTGCTGTCAAGGAATTCACTCGTAAGTGATACGCATTGTCTTTTATTGCTTGTAGGCAGTCAACATGGATCATGTTTCCTCACGTTTGGCTTCCCACGGTTTTTATGGGAAATGAAACGATCCGTAACCTCCAAAAGCTATCCGTGTACAATTTTCCACAATATTTTTACTTTTGCTTCTTTGCCTATTATTTTTTAACTCACCCTAAGAGGCAACTTATTCTAAGAAAATCTGTAGGTGAACCATAATGTCACACCATGGCACTTACAGTACGCTTCATTGACGATGATCTCCAGTGCACATGGCTGGGCTAAGAAAGGTTCCAAGGTGTGAATGGCCTCACATAATTAATTTTCCATAGTAATCTGTTGGAACTCTAACACCAACACCTAATGAAGATAATCTACCTAGAAACCTCTGGTGCTTGCTAGGACACCCTCGAAGACAAACATTTTCTTAGTTGTCAATCACTACTAAGTGAACATACTTTATAGCATTGGGCTTGTAGCTTGAAGCCAAAATGGAAAAGATTTTGGCCATTTGGATATTTTTTGCCCCATTTTCAAAAACTTTGACAGCTCCAAGAAGACAGTGGTCCATCATAGTGACATAATCAAAGATCACAAACTTCTCCATATTTCATGTGAAAGAAAGCTATGTGGGTCGAAAATGGGGGGTAGCCTCCTAAGACATTTCAAAGAAAAATTATCTGGAATTTGCAGTTTTTTCTGAAAGCAGCCCCTAAAGGTAATATATCCTTTTTCTCTAGCTTTAGTTTTAGTTTATATGTTGATAGAAGAAACTGAAAAGTCCAACTTAAAATAACATGGATGGGCGATGCACAACTGCCCCTTCTCCCTTTACCTTTTCTTCTGTTTTTATTCTCAGAATGGAAAGTTTTTTGGACCCTCAGTCCCTGTTAGGTGCTGTAGCATGCATGGGTACATTGCCAACATGCCTGTAAAATCATTAAGCGCCAAATGGGGAAAACAGTGATCAATGTTCCTAAAAGCACTATTATCCTGCAAGTTATTGTTATTCTTGTTTTAGATCTGTTTGCCATGGTGCCATGGCTTCTTCTCCATCAACCTATGTGACCTCCAAGACAGAATAAACTATGGCTGCACTTTACTATTTGGTACTTTGCTTGGTCCTCTGGCCCATCTGTCTCCAGTACCACAAACACAAGAACCTTGAAGTTACTGAACCCCAAACCCTTTTTCTCAAAAAGGTAAAGGAATGAACCTAAACCATACCCAATTAAGGATGTAGCCAACAATGGACCCCCCAGCAGAACTGACCTGGAGTCCTCTGACTGAACTGACTTGGCTCCCCCTGTTGGCTGGGGCCTTTGTGCATTGACATACTTTGCACCTCCCTTTGTCCGTCCCTGGCTATGCCCCTTTGCAAAGGCTTATACATATTGGTCACTCATTGGTATGTATTTACTAAGCTAATGCATACAAATGAGACTGAAAAGTAAATAAGCCAATAAACAAACATCCAAAAAACAAGTAGAGAAAAAAAAAAACAGTCGCCGAGGCACAGTCAGACTTCCTGGGCATTTTGGAACACAGCCACTGATATAAAAAATTCTAATTTATGAAAACTATATCACATGGCTCCAGGGCTTCCTTATATACATATATATATATATATATATATATATATACACACACACACATTTTTTCTTCCCCAAAACTGCAGTATACAAACAGTATAAAAAATGAATTCAACAAACAAAAGAAACACTTTGATGAATAATACACAAAGCTTCATTGATCGAAATGGAAAGAAGGAAACCAAAAAAAAAATCTATTTTTTATGCAGGGATAAAAGGCCTTGTAGTATATTCACATAATGAGTGCTATGTGTAACTATTTATTCTGGTCAACAGTGATGCTAGATTGTGACAATATGTTATCCTGGAGCTAAAAACTATGTACAAAGAATATGTAGGTTTCAAAGCTTCAAAGTGCTGTGTATAGACATGTCAACATTTTTTAGCTTATTTGATCGCCCCCGTAAAACAAAATGCAAACGTTGCATGTGTTCAGTATTTTTTTTTTAGTTCTGTAATATAAAGAATATTGTGTGGATTTGAGGATTAGATCAGGAATACATCTGTATATGGAGCTGCAACTTCAACAGTGGTCTCAGTGTCCTGCTTTGCAATACTGAAATGTGGCAAATTGTAAAATTTCTGGGGATTCTGCAAAGTGTAATTTCCCCCATTATAAACTGAGCACCAGAAGAGGTTGGACCGACTTTCTACCCTCCAGGTTTTATTACCTATAGAAATTGAAGCCCTTATGTAATACAGCCCATCTGGAAGGCAAAAACAAAGGCACGTACGACAAAGAAGTTATATTCCTAAGTTTCTGCATTAGTGGGCTTTGGTTTGCTTTATGCGGGTTTTGCATTCCCAATACAGATCATTAGGACTGCAAAACCCACTTGACGGAGGTCAACTGTAGGTCAGATGATCTCAAAAGCATTTCAAGCTGATGTACAGGTGAAGCCATCAACACGGACCCTAAAAAGCACATTTAAGTTTACCGTACACTGTTTAACATTTTCATAAGGTAAGACATTACCTTTACTTTTTATAAAAACTTCTATAAAACGTTTGATCAATATATAAGTTAAACATTGATTGGGAATGCCTATTGGCTCGATAAAGTGAAGATCCACTCGATGATGAAAATCACCTTTAGGTTCTCCCTAATAACCACCATCCAGTAGGAAAACTCTTTGCCTTTTGCAAAAATGCCTTGTTGAACCTGCCTGTTTTATTGTAAACAGTGCTAAGTCTTCCTATTGGCTTCAGGTTGTATTTCCCCGATTTTCGTGACCTTTAGGAAGAAGTTGCTCAACGTATGTATCATGGGTTTGCCAGTTCATCAACCCATTGACCAGTACATGGCCACCTTTGAGGGAGAGAATGACTTAAAGTTGACCCAACCAGTTCTGCATACTTAGTAACTATTGATTGGCCATTGGCACAGCCAATGAAAAGCCCAGATGTCTTCAGAACCACCCTTTACCAATACTCTAAATGATGATATTACCTTTTAAATGCCTCCTCTTTAGTCAAAGGCATTGCAGCACCTACTGATTATAATTCTCACCCAAGTGGTCTTGTTAGCTCAACATATGGAACAATAGCCTGCAAAATACCATATGAGTCAAAATTTTGCAAATACTAAAAATTTTACTGGTGGAAACCAGTATTAACAGTGAAAACCTTCTTAAGTCCTTTAATGCGTTTTCCATTGGTCGTAATTACTTCAGAGTTAGTCATTTGTTTCTTGGCCGATCCATCACTACCAGATGTACAGGGCTGACTCACTTTTGGCACAGTGGCAACAGGAAAGAAAAATGATTGTGGTCTTGAAAGCAGACCGGGACCTTGGTGGAGCTAACTCGCCCTTCTAACTCAATTCTTTCCTGTTGCCTAAATCCCTTCCCTGTCAGATGGGTTTACTCTCCTCTGACTGATGACTACGGTACTGCTCCGGAATCTGCAACAAAAGAAGTTTTTCGCACAGGTAGTTCATCCTTGTTTTCAGGAGAGGAGCTTTAATGTCCTGCGAGGATTGGCTAAAGTCAATAATTCAACATGGCTGCCGGGAGAGTGTCATCTGTTTCTGTGATGTGTGTTACAGGACAGACATACCACAGAATTAGTGTTTGAAGAATGACACTGCCCTGGAATTGTGGTGTCAGCTCGCTTGTCCTTGGGCATGTCGCTTTGTCTTTGCCTATTCTGGGTGTCAGGTTTAGATCATTGTAACATCAAATGAGCAAAGCAGGTGAAGACGGGGAAATTGTTAAAAGAAAAGCTAAAACTTTACTAAAAACTTAAAAAATAGTGATAATATATAATTCTAATAAAACTAAATTATATAATTAAAATAATAGGAATTATAATATATTAAAATATATATATATAACAATAATAAAAAAGTAACAAAGTAAAGGTAATAAAATACATAAAAAATAAAATATTTTACATTTATTAAAATACATTTGCCAGCTATCTACTTTTTATTTTTATTACTTTTTTGTATGGAGTTTAAGTGGTTTTTAGGGAAGTTTTTTCCATTTGAAGGAAAATGTTAATACAATTTACTTTTCTGATTTAATCTGCAGTTACTCTGGTTTCCTGAAAACTATCAAAAAAAAAACTCAACGCAAATATTTGATGTGCAATCTGGAGGACCTGATTAATTAAAGTTCTCCAAGGAGAACTGGAGAAGATAGACCATCATTGGGTGATCCCTGGAATAGATTTCCTCAGAATTGTTCACATTTGGGGGTTATAATGAACAAAAGCATCCCATTCAAGAATCAGTTTGCAAAAGACATTCTAAAACAAAGCTCTTTCACAAACCTTTCCTTAGAAAATAAAATAGGAATCTGCAACGAAGGTTGGTAAAATCCTTGCAATGTACAACAATAGTCCTGGACAGTTTGAAGGAACTTCTATAACCCCCAGGAGATATTTAAAGCTCACGGTAACCTTTAAAACCTGAAATACCCAAACTTTACTGAAAATGGGGAAGTTTCACTATATTTAATTAGGTATTGTCCATGATGCTTTTCAGGAATTTCCAATAGATTTGATGCAGACCTTTCTGTGCTAAAAACCAAGAAGGAAATTTGTTAAAAAAACCAACATACACGGAAATAGATATAAAAGTCACAATGGAGACTAAAACAAATAGAAATGCTGAATTTGTTATTTGAATAATCTACATTTACATGTGCTAGTAAAGCATCTTCTTTGTATTATATCAGGGCCCTAACCCCCTTCTTCATCGGGCCCCAGAGTCCTGCAAAAGAACCTGAACATTTGGATTCCCTACAGAACTAGCAAATTCAATCACAGCTTGCAGGATGCTAACAACAAACTAAATGGTGAAAAAATGACAGTCAATAAAGTTCATCAGTTTATTGAACGGGTGATTCATTAGGGTTAACTGGGATGCCTTGTGAAACGTCCAGCAGCTGATGGAAGCTTGCAAGGTCAGAGTGCTATCCATAGGGCAGATAATGTCCTAGAAGCAGCACAACTATCAGAATAATTTTAGAATTTAACTTTTTTTACCCCAATGGCTGTATGGTATACATGAATTGGGTTGGGGTAGGGGAGTGAGGCAAGTAGCACAGGAAACAATGAGAAGGTGTAAGCTGCTCAGCTCACCAAAAAGTTAAATTCTAAAATTATTCTGATAGTTGTGCTGCTTCTAGGACATTATCTGCTCTATGGATAGCACTCTGTATACTGCTCACCGATTTACAGAAGACATGTGCATCAATCTGCACCATCAAAGGAGCTTACAATCCAATGTCCTTATATACCAGTTATGCAAATAGGGCCTGATTTATTAAAGTCCTCCAAGACTGGAGAAGATCATGGGTGCACCTGGGTTAGCCAGCAAACCTGCAATGGGTTTCCTAAATCATCTTTGCCATTATTTGCCAAATGTTTTTAATCTTGGACTAGATGGAAGTAAAAATAGAAGAGGAGGAAAGGCAGGCTATTATAGGCACAGATTAGTTATAAAATAAACTGTTTATTTGGTGATCAGTTGTTGTGATCTAGGCTAAACATAGTTCTGCTGCGCTAGAACCTGTGCTAACACAGATCTCCTAAACAAGGGTGTAAAACAGTGGTCAAAAGTGGTTGTGCACAGATAAACAAACATATACCAAATGATAATTCTCTGATCTCGACGCATTTCGCCCATATAAGGATTCCTCAGGGGATTTGAGAACTCGAAAACTAAAGTAACAAATAATACAGCGAGAAAAATAGTACATACAGTATGTAAACATAATATGCTTATTTAAAAAATTATTACACTCGCATGTATAACATTCATAATGCACATCTATAGTTTAGTATAGAGACGAATATTAAAATATAATAAATATTCTTGGACTAGATCCATACCAAGTTTTCTGGATCACCCAGGTTCACCTATGATAGTCTATCTTCTACCGTCTTGGCAATCTTTGACAAACCAATCCCATGGTGTACTATCCACCAGCCAGATGCTACCACCAGACCTAATGACTGCTAAGATGTAATATATGGTATTTTTCTTTCTGGGTTAAAAAAATAATTCAAGTAAAATTTTCTGTGATTTTTACGCATGTGAATATCCTGTTAGCCTAAGCTATTCAAATTTGAAAAAACTCCTCCGTGCACCTCTTTTTGATATTGCTTGGCATCCTTTCTGAAACTACCAATGTCAAATAGAGGCCCATCGGGGGCGGATCAGAGTGCTCCTATTGGATAGAGGGATGTCAGGTGGGTTTGACATGGCCATAATAACCAAGACCCTTTTTACACACAGAAAGGTGTTCTGACTATCAAGGGTCAATAAGTTTAGGGTGCCAGCTCGCAGTCAGGAATTTTACTGACAGGTTTACCTTGATCTATCAGAATGCTTTTGGGTTGTAGAAGATAACAGACTGAGAAAATCCTAATAAAAAAATAAAAGCCAAAAAGAAAAAAAAAAAGAAAAAAGGACAGCATAGAGCAGACACATGGATTACTTTATCTCCTCCGCTGTACAGAAGATTTATTTAAATAAAATAAACAATTTGCTGGGAACGGATCAGGAAATGTCTGGCGCCAAAAGGTAACCTTTCAGAAAATTATTTATCAGTAGTTTGCGTCTGTTAATGGCAAAATTCGATTCACTACAACAAAATGCATTAAAATGATAAATTGCAGACCCCAGACTGAAAATAAAGCAAACAGCAAACTTTTTTATTGTTTTTTTTATTGTTTTTCAGCAAACTTTTTAGTTTTACAGGCCAAGTGCTGGATTGCTTTTTAAAGTGGACTTCTTTTAACAATCAGGCCAGTCATTATTGCAGAAAGGGCCAGGGATGAAATATTCATTATGGAAAATGGGAGTTGTAGTGTACTGAAATGTCATTGGCTGAATGCAGATTATTAATGATTCAATTCATGGGAGACTTCTTACAGGAGTGGCATAATTAATGCCGAGTAATTAATAACAGCACACAAACCCTCAGTGAATTTGTTGTACTTTTTTTTGTATAATTAAGAAATTCATACATTTCCCTAATGCAAATAATTACCAAAAACACTTCCAATAAGATCATGTATATTGTACAGATTTTGGGAAACACTAATGTGAATAATGAGATGCAAAGCTATAAACAGGGTTATCTGTCGGAAAATAACAGAAATGGGGATGAGGGATGAGAAGAATTGTGAATGGAACAGATTATATACATTGGGCCTGATTTATTAAAGCTCTCAAAGACTGGAGACGATAGACTATCATAGGAAAATCTGTGTGATCTTGGAAATCTTTAATAAATCAGACCCAATATGACAACAATAAACAGAAACTTCATTTAGCAGATACAATCTCTGCAGTAATGTGCAGCAATTTCCTGCTGTCATATTGACAGCCTAAGATCACCTGTAAATAAATGAAGGGCTGATAGGCCAATAGCATCAGTTAGGAGGGACAGGGTGTGCTATGTATGCAAAGGTGTACTTATATATATAATAAAAGTACACTTTTAAAAAACTCAGAAGGTTACAAAGGCTTGTTTTAAATTTGCCTGTCTAGGGCCAAAAATTCACCCTCTTTAGATGGGGGATAGTTGTCACCATATTACAAAAATGTCCCAAACAATTACATTGATGGCAGGGTCACCAGAGACCTTGATCTGGGGAACATCCCATTGCCTCTAGGAATCAAGAAGTTTTTTTTTCCTGGTTTTTTGCCTTCCTCTGGATCATCTATAATATATGGTTCTATCTAGAATATGGATGTTTCATGTATGTTTTTACCCAACAACTTATACTATGTTTTTTTTCAACCTGCCTAACTAACTAACTTGGTATTATGAAAATATAATAAAATTTAGTATTATTCTTTTATGATTAAATGGCATGAATATAATTATTTTATATTTTTTATTCTATTTATGTTAATGTGTTACATTCTGATTTAAATAAATATGGTTGTTTTTTTGCCATTAATAATGAGGTTCCAGGAGGTGTTTATTGGCATTTATACCTTGAATATTATCAGAGCGTATAACCTTTGATTTGTGAGAAATAAATGCATGCAATAAGTAAATATTATCTTAATAACTCTGGAATGTTAAAGAATAATGATTTCACACCTATGTCACATTTAAATACTGAACGTTTTGATGAGAAAATTATCCTGAGATAAAATAACAGCCATGGCTAAAATTAACTCATGCTGCTTAATGAACTGACGCCTCTGCTTGAGAATTTTAATGGAAATTGCAAAAACTTGAGCAATTGTACAGTGTGTACATGCAAAGGTGGCACGGGTATCAGTACATACCAGCCCTCCGGAGTGCCCTGTGATCGTCCAGATTCCAAATTTCAGTGACTTAGATCATGGCAGTATATTATAAATGGACACCAGTAACACTGGATAGCATTATAGGCAATTGGAATATACAACTTTGAGTTCATGGTTAACTATTTTTATAAAGAAACTCAACAGGTGTAACCAGAAAAAAAGCATGCAGAGGGCAACAAACTAGTCATGGTTGTTGCCTATTGTCTCCCTGCAGCAATTTTCCTATTGCTTTGTCCTGCAATGTATCCCTGTAGAGGGCACCATCTTGGTTGAGGCACGGCTTCCTCGTGTTGGATCCTCCAGCAAGGAGAACTGTGGGCAGCATGGTAGTGAAATCACCAAATCTCACTTTGAATCTTCCAAGACCAGCAGTCAGAGGCATAAACTCCTGAAATCTCACACTGCAGAAATATAGCTATGAGGCTGGAGGCGCAGGAGTGCCTAGGAACCCCCACATACCTAAACACACACTGGTATTTTTGAGGAAGAATTTTAAACAAAATGCCATATATATATATATATATATATATATATATATATATATATATATATATATATATTAGTGTATTGCTCTGAAATAACTAACTTTCAGGTCCAATTTAGGGACACAATGGCTCCATTGGGTT
The DNA here is from genome assembly GCF_032062135.1 of Pyxicephalus adspersus. Lineage (NCBI taxonomy): Eukaryota > Metazoa > Chordata > Amphibia > Anura > Pyxicephalidae > Pyxicephalus > Pyxicephalus adspersus. Next base: position 102,643,976 of record NC_092863.1, on the reverse strand, counting down.
ACAGAACCTACTATCCTGGGCTGATTCTGGTACCAGAAGAGGGCCTTGTTTAGCTATGAACATATGTTAGATATTTAGAAGCCCAGATTCTAAATGTAATCCTACAACGAACCCCAATCCTAATGCTAACTCTAATGTTAACCACCCCAACCTTCGAGGGTAGAGTTAGATTTATTCAGTTAGATGAGCTGCGTAATGTGTTATCTTGCACATGTGCATTGTGCTAAAGCATCCTATTCATTTGAATAGGCTGCAAACTTATCATTATACATTAGAAAGCAGACTTGCACCACTTTCTCTGTGGCGTACAAAAATGGAGGTGGATTAGGGCAGGACAACATATCACAGTACATGCATTGTCATGTGTAGCAGTTACGAGCATAAATGCACATTTTACTATGCATGACAGCAACATTTAGACCTAAATGGGTCTCAATCCCCGATTGACTGACAAAACCATTGATCATTATGTCACCAATGACAGGGAAAGTCTGTAGCAAGTGTTGGGGGCATGATGTGGTTTTGTCTTGGTCCATGGCTTGGCATAATCTTCAATGGATCTGATTACGACCTGCTGAGTATTTAGGCACTTAAAAGGTGTTTTATACTTTTTTTATAGGACAGGACAACAGCTACACTATAAACACTTGAGGTTTCCAGACACAACTGTAATCACCCAAATTAACCTGCTGCGCCTAGCCGGCAAAATAGGGCACCCGGTAGGAGATAAAAAACTCAGCACTTTAAGGGTTTGTGTAAATAATACCTAATAGTAAAACTCACTAAAAGTAAAAATACCTAAAAGTAAAATATTACATAAAGAATAATAAAAACAAACACAGAAAAGAAAACTATTTGATTAATATAATAATAACAATATAGTAATATTCTTGTATGAGCATCACATAAAAATATACCCAACCATTCCGACATGTGTAGCTTGGCTGTCTGTATTTAGGTAAATCGAAGGTTAAATGACCTAAATAAGGAATAAAAAGGAAGATTTGTTGCTGATTTAGAAGCAAGATTTGCTGCAGAGGTTTGCGAAGAGCGTCGGAGTGAACTTGCACCTCTCCGGGCCTGCCTGTCCTGCCCGGCACTTCATTATGACTCGGGTAGTGAGGGAGATAATTAGGCCTTGCTGCGTCTCGGCGCTCTCCCCCCAGAACAGGAAGAGGTCTGCAAATTGCTGCTTTTTTTATTTTTTATTTTTTTTCCTTCCACCGCCCAGATAAAGTGCACACAGCTGCTGGATGCTGAACAGGCCTTAATTACACCGCTGTTACTATGGAAACTTTTGGTAATTTCACTGTTGCCATGACAGGAACTCCTGTCCTAAGTTGTTCTGTTTTCCCGACCGTAGAGTAAAGTGAAAGTGAAAAAAAAATGCCACAGATTGTGTGAGAGCGGGAGAGAGGGAGGGATGGAGGAAGGGAAGTAGGGAGGGAAAAGGAAGGAAGGAAGGAAGGAAGGAAGGAAGGAAGGGCGAAGAAGGGAAAAGGAAAGAAAGGAGGGGAGGGTTTTGAAAGACAGAAAAGAAGGAAGAAGGAAGGAAAGTAAAAAAGAAGGAAGAAAAGAATGGTGGAAAGGGTGATAAAGAAAGAAGGAGGAAGGAAGAAAAGGGGGGAGAAAGGAAGGAAAAGAGAAGGAAGTAAAAAGGAAGGGAGTAGAGAGGGAAGGGAGGAAAGTAAAGATGGGGGAGGAAAGGAAGGGGAGGAAGAGGAAGAAGATAGGGAGGGATGACAAAAACGGAGGAAGTAAAAATAGATGGCAGAAAGGAAAGAAAAAAGAAGGAAGCAGGGTTAGGAAGAAGTGAAGAAAGGAAGGGCAAAGGAAGGAAAAGGTGGGGGAAAAGAAGAAGGAAGGACAAAAGGATGGAAATGAAGGCAGGAGGGAAGGAAAAAAGGAAGGCAGGAGGGAAGGAAGCAAAGGAGGAAGAAAATGGAAAGAAAGCAAGGAAGAACGGAAGAGGGAAGAAGGTGAAAAAAGGAAAAAGAAGAAATGAAGTGAGGAAGTGAGGGATGAAGAGAAAAATGAAAAATGGTGAGGGTTTACTGAAAGGAAGAAGGAATAAGGTATGGAAGGAGTTCTGAAAAGAGCAAGGAAGATTGAAGGAAGAAAAAGAAACGGGAGTAAGGCAGGTAGGAAGAAGAGATGGAATAGTAAGAGGAAAGGGTAGGAGGGAGGAAGAGGGGAAGCAATGCAGGGAAGAAAAGATGGAGTGAAAGAAGGAAGAAAGAAAGGAGATTGGGAGGGAAGTAAAGAAGGAACTACAGGGACAGGAATGAAGAAAGAGTGGGAGAAAGTAGGTGAGGAAGAGGGAGGGATTTAGGTGAGAAAGGAAAGGAAAGAAGGAAGGCCAGCTAAAATTGGAAGTCAAATGATTGCCAGGAAACCCCACCATGCAGTCTATTTGATCAGCATTTAGATAAATGTTTACAATCAATATAGTTAACATGCAGATAGATACATACATAAATAGATATATAGATAAACAGATAGATATGATCAGGAATGCATTATTGATTTGCTCATCATCTCATGCTCATCACTGAGTGATATTTACTTCCTGACATTATTTTTCTATTTATTGTCTTTTTCTGCTGACATTAATATATTTTTAATTGTTTTACACAGGTAAATGTCAATTTTGAGGCCCTGATTTCATTCTTACAGTGGCGGGGAGAGAATTTAATGCTCCAGTCCTTTAAAAAAAAGCAGCCACTTGCCAATTTTATCTAATAAATATTCCATTAATTATTATGCATTAAGTTTAATTTAGTGTAGTGCTTCCTAATGTCGGCAAAGTATAGTGCAGGCAATGGCGGGGAAGCTTGTTACAGTCAGCGCTCAGCAAACTCATATCATCTGCAGGAGTCAAGCCGACTGCAGCACTGTACATACATTAGAGTGCATGGAAATATATTCATATACTGTGCAAAACCGGGGTCACCTTGAGTCTATGTAGGGGCAGAATTGCTATGGTCAATCACCTTTGGGAGTTTAAAAGATGGCTTCAGGAAAGCTGAAAATCAGCCCATGGTTTGTTAATATAAAGAACATTGGACACATTGCTTAATAAAAAGCCATAGATACAGAATAAATACAAATTTTGCTTTTGACATATTGGTTTGGCATATGCATAAAGCTCCATGGGGATGCAAAAGCTACTTGCAAGTCAGTAGGAGGTAAGTTGCAGGTTACTTACACCTTTAAATACATTCTAAATAATTTTGGAAGCATCTCAAACTGATGACATCATTACCCTATAGGAGGAAGTGCCCATATAATGACCCAGGTATTCTTTTAGTAAAAAAGGTTTATTTAGGAGGTCCACTGAAGTAGAATTAACATGGTAAATCATATTAAATGATTGGGTTTAGATCTGTTTTATGGCATTTAAAATGATGCAATGGTATTGCCTGTTAGGCCACTTCAGCATGCCTTCAAAGTGCTTCAATCACAAAAATAATCGAACCCCCCTTCCGGAGGAGTTACCCTTACGTCGCCAAGCCTTTGAGATGCAAAACTACTAAAGACCATTTCCAGACTGTAATCAAAGAAAAAAATCAGCAATGTTGGGCTAAATCTCCGCCATGACGCAAATAACTAATAAAAAGAGATGTAATCTGGCCAAGAAAATGTATTAAAACTGCAGTGGATTTTGTTTGCTTTGATAGCGCTGGTGGAGGTCAGGAGAAGGTGGCCGTCTGACATGTGCTGCGCCTATAAGTTTCACCAACATATATCAAAGCTTTATTACTTTCTATTGGATTCCGGAATCTTTTCATAAACACTATACACTTATCTGTCTGCAGATTCGCAGCTGGCTGATACTGATAGATAAACGCTTGTTGTCTACTGGAAAGCCTGGACGGTGCGCTGGGTGTAATTTTATTCCAACATATAATTCCAAGAACATATAGAAAAAAATTCAACTGCTTTACTGATAAAACCAATGGAAGCTGATTATATGATATATATGGAATGGTGTTCATAAAAGATTGTGGCCATATGTATGGCTGGTCTGCCATCCAACCCTTGCCATTTAATTCACACTTGCCCCGTTTCTTATTTTCCAAGCTTCACACATTTACCAGATTACCCGAATAACTAAAATATAATTATATGGAGTGCAATGCAACATGCATTCCGTCTTCCTTCAATGTTCCGAACTATTGGTCCTTTTTGATGTAGCCATTGTGTAACTTAAAAGAAACATCATTGGGCAGAGGGGTTATGTCATTTGTACCAATGTATATGATGGCTTTCATATTACAGCATACCCATTCTTTTTTTTTGTGGTGGTTGCATTAGTTCCACCTCCTCTTCGATTTTCACCCGATGATTCTGTGAAAATGACATTTCCTAACATTTGGTAACTATGCTCTCTAACTTTGTTGTAACATTGTTGTTGGGTGGTAGGAAGTGTTGCAGTTTATCCAAATCAGAGGCAGTAAAGAGATATGAAGAAGGACAGTCCCTCCAAATCAGGGGCAATTGGGAGGTAGGAAGAGAGACAGTCCCCTAAAATCAAGGGCATTTGGAGGTAATAGGAAGGACAGTCCTTCCAAATAAGGAACAGTTGGGAGGTATGAAGAAGGACAGTTCCTCCAAATAAAGAACAGTTGGGAGGTATTAAGAAGGACAGTCCTTCCAAATCAGGGGCAGTTGGAAGGTGTGAAGGAGGATACTCTCTCCAAATCAGGGGCAGTTTGGAGTTATTAAGAGGGAAGTCCCTCCAAATCAGAGACAATCTATTAGAGGGATATAAGAATACAGTGCATATATGTAACCTGGAGGATTTTCTTCCTCTCTTTTGCCCAGGGTTTCACATTGATTCTATATGACAGTGTTGCTTTAATGAAAGAAACTTTCAGTTGCTTTTCACCTCAATTAGCAGCTCTCTGCCGGTGATGGAACTTTTGTGAAGTCTTTGTGAAATGAATATTGAAAGAGTTTTGGAAGGGTGTCCCCAGGGGGCCTGCGGGAGCCCTCCCTGTCACTCTGTACCTTCCTTTGTCTCTAAATTTACATTCCTGGAACTTGCTGTTCAGAAGTGTGATCAGAAACACTAATGCCTCCGATCGTGTCCGTACCTTCACTGCACACAGGGCCTGAAACGCTGAACCAAAACCCCCCGGGACAGTGGAGGTAATACATTCCTCAGTCATACCATCAGACATGGACCTTGATGAATAATGGTAATTAGACAGGCTGATTAAACACAACACTGAGGATGTACATTACCTTGGGTGACCAGGTTCATTTTTTTTTGTTACCTCTTTCCAATCAGAACGGACTTTTACCTCTTAGGCAAAAATATACACTAAGAATGTCAATTGGAACATGGCCAAATCACCAGATTTATAGATTTTCCTTTTCCGTGATGTCCCTGTGCTACCGAATCAAATTCTTTCCTTGATGCCTGATGAGCATCTTGAAAAAGTGCTTGAGTTTGGGCTGGAAATACAAATGACAAAATTGACACGTGGGTGGTTTTTATACTTGGTTGGCAAGCCCTGAAATTAATATACCAGGAGCAAGCATGGGATGGAAGGCAATGGAAGCAAAGAAAGAACAAAACAGGAGAGAGAGGAAGGAAGGGAAGATATAGATACTAGGAAGATGAGAAAATCAGAGAGGGAGGAAGGAAAGAAGGAAAGAAAGAATTAAAAATATATGAAAGGAAAAAAAGAGGGAGAGGAACAGAGGAAGGAAAGTAAGAAAAGGAGGAAGGAAAGGACAGAACGAGGAAGTAGGAAGGAAAGGCAAAAGGCAGGAAACAAGAACGAAAGGAAAGAAAGAATGAAACATCTATGAAAGCAAAGAACGGGAGAGAGGAATGGTGAAAATGAGGAAGTAGGAAAGGGAGGCAGGAGGAAAAACAAGGAAAAGAAAATAGAAGTAAGGAAAATAGGATGAAAAAAAGATGGAAGGAAGGATACAAATAAAGGAGATAATGTAAGAAATAAATAGGTAGGGGAAAGAAAGTAAAAGAGGGAAAGGAAAGAAGCCAGGGCCAGGGGTAGGGAGACCTAAAAGATGGAAGGAAATAAAGAAAAGAATAAAGGAAATTGAAGTAAAACAAAGGTAAAAGGAAAGTAAATATAGGAGGGTCATTACATCTATAGACATGTATCTTCCGCAGCCACGCCACAGTAGCCCCCATAATCTCACTCTGATTGGCTTTGCATACTAGGGAAGTGACATTGCCCTTCAACAACTCAAAGGGAAGCCTTCCCAAACTGAAGTGTTGCTTTGATATTGCACTTTACATAGGTCCCTGCGCTGTGATAAAGGCCACAAGAGAAGTGACTGCTTCCCACTTAGCCTGGGAGCGCTGGATGCTATTCATAGATCCCCGAACATCGCACAAAGGCAGAATATTAAAGTGATTATTATTTAAAGAGAAATGTTTAAGATGGCGTGAAGATCAAAGTCTCAGCTGAACTGGGAAGAAGCTTTTCAGGTCAAGTAATTCCCTTTGTTCTCTTCGGGCCAATCCAACCGTCTTCTGGGGCGTAATCCTTTAATTCTACCAGCTGGTCATTAGCTGTCAGGAAATGCTTTCGCCTTTGGCCATAGATACCTTAATAATCAATCAGAGCCCATCACAGGTACCGCAGATACAAGGCTCGGTCTGATGTTTGATGGATGGGATATTTAAATAGGATGCTGCAGTCTTGGCAATTGTCACACGGTGGGGATTGGCTCTCTTTTACAAACAGTATTGCAGAAAGTTCCCAATGACTGCAACTAGAATGCAAGCACAGTGCAAATGGGTCTTAGTTGATAAAGTCCACTAAGTAACAAAATTACAGTAAAAAAAAAAACCCCAAAAAACTTGGCAATAGGAAAATTCAGAAAAATTCCACCAATGGCATTAATCCATTTTCATCTATATTATTGATTTAACACTGACACACTTTTCCCAGTGAATACACACTGAACTCTTTACATTGCTTCCTGCACCCAACAGACCTTACAATCTAATGCTGCCATTGGTTTTGTCCATACAATGGCTAATATGGTATTGCACTATTAGCCAACATGTACATCCTTTCCAATTAATTCAGATCCATAAGACATGGTGTAATGAGTTTGGTGTGGAGAGCACTGACATCAATCCTAAAATTTGGGATGCACTAGAATGCCCCATGGGAGCTATTTTTCTCATGCTTTATCACTACCTGAACCTTTAAGCACTCTTTTGACTAAAAGGAACACGTTCCCATGCATTCCAAAATCTTGTAAAAACATATCCATATCCATAGTTTTGGATTGGGATCTCCAATAAGGTCATATAAGTGTGATGGTCAGATGATCACAAAACTTTAGCAACACAGTACATGTATAGAACAAAGCTGCATTCTTGACAGTGATAGGGAGAGAACTCCATCCAAGTAATGCTTTGTTTTCAACCTAGGGCATAGACTAATACAAGGGTTAGATGCTCAGTTATGTCTAGGATGACAGTAATCTTGCCTTATTCTTGCCATGCCTTATTCCTCATTCCACCAGCATTTGGTGTTCTTCCTAGCTCCAGCACCTAGGCAGCCTTTTATCGTCCCCACTCGCAATGCAGGACTGCTGGTCCAGCATTTTATGTGATAATGCCAGGATATCTGCCACTGATAGAGAAGGAAGGAGAAACATTTTCAGGGATGGCTGTCCAGCTGGGAGGAATTCTGAAGATCTGAGGGCTCTTATGTTTTATTTTATGTTTCCTCCTAGACAAAAAAGTCTCATAACCAATGTTGTATGGAGCAACGGTCTTCTTTTCACTTAAGCAACACTAAATACAAAATGTCCATTTTTTTAGGGCTATGTCACCTGGTGAGAAGACTTCCATACGCATGACATTGACAGTCCGCAGTCTAGGTTTTGTTCATGGGAGCTTCTAAAAGCTACCAAAGAAACTGTATTTCCCCACTTGTGATGCTGACACAGCTCTGTCACACAACAAAACCATGTCTGCTATGGAAAGTGACCTGTTTTTTCCTTGCAGCAGCTCAATACCACTTGCAGGTTTTGTTCATCTCCCAGCCTTTGATGGGACAGCAGGTGATTCAACTGAATAAAACCACCCAAGTGTGAACATAGTTATGGATGGACCAACCTGAAAAAACAATCATTCAATGAATAAGCTTCAGGGTAGAGCTGGCCTTTAACATCACCAAAGTAAATTCTGCACATGCCTTCCAATGGAAAATTGCCAGCTCCATCAATGACGTAAAACAAACAAAACTACGGCTGCCCTGCAATGATTGCATTTTTCCATTTGCCTGACATATTGTCGCTTGCAGATGAAAGTCAGACATAAAAAGATAAAAAAAAAAAAAATATGCCGGAGCTAAAACATAAATTCATTTATTAAAAAAAAAGTCTTACAAAGAGGATTACGTATATTTGAGCACTGTCACTTGTTGGCGTCTTAACTTCTAAAGCCTCGAAAATATGGATTTTGTAGAGCAGGTATTAAAACCGCCCTGTAATGCTTCACAGAGTGCTTTTTTTATATTTTCAAAAGTCCCATGCTTTTTAATATGTGAACCTTTTATTTCTGTCAAACCGCAGCAGCTGCTTTAATTTAGTTTGTATGGATTTTGTGTATTTAGAGGTTTCAAGAGAAAGCAGAATTTGCCAGCATTGCCAAGCACTATATGCTTACTGCTTTTTCTAATGATGAGTCTTATCTAACATGGAGCATTTCATTTTGTGAAAGAACTAAATTCCTTTTTTATCCGGTTCTGATATTCGGTACCTTTAAGGTTTAATTTGTTCCTTGGGATTCTAGGGGGGCCCTGGAGTTTTCACAAGTACAATTTTCCTGATCTTTTCTCATATAGGACTCTCAGAGGGTGGGAGGGAAGACTGCGAACATCTACTAGATTTTATGTTGACTCTTTAGAAAATCAAATTATCAGCTCACGTTGGGAAGCAGTCTGGTTAAATTTCAATTAAGTTTAAGCAAGTTACAACTCAGTTGGCTCTCACACTTTTCGGGACACGGGCTCTTAAAACTTGACGGCTGTGTAAGAAAAAAGGCAAGTAGCTTCAGAGAGAAAGAGATGTGCTGAAATTTGCTGAAAACGAGTCACATCAGGGTTGTGCATAAGTGTTGCATGCAATGAAAAGTAAAAAAAAAAAAATCTACATAATGTATAACCAGTATGTTGGAACCCAAAGAGCTTACCTACAGCCTATACGACTGGAAAATTTGTATAGAATTGCCCCTAGGTACATATTGTAGAATGCTTCCCATCCACTGAGCCAAACAATACACTAAAAATTATATTTAAAAAAAAAACAATTACTAGGTTATACCAGAAATACTTCCTGGATTAGGAAAAAGGGCTTTCAGATATGTATGTATATATTATTATTTATGTCCCAACATACTTTTTCCACTGGCTATAAATTAGTACTGACTTTCATTTCTAAATGGATGATGTATCTCTAAGACTTCGGGGAGCTTCTTGATTTATTTCACTAATTGGACAAATATATAAAAATATTCAATGGTGATCAATATGGCTATTGATGTTAAGGAGCTAAAATGGCATTTTACCCTGGTTGGTCAGCATTAGGTGCCCACTAATAGATTTACACATAATTTTTGAGGTCAAGGAGAGCCACATATCTTCATCCTCTGGGGCTCCAAATTTATACAGTTCCTCACTTTATTAATTAGGGTCAGTATTGGTCATGCAGATCTTTCAATTAGAAAAACAAATATTATATTATACAAAGGACAAATACTAATCCAAATAATGAGAATATTCAGCCTTTGTATTTTATGTTTGTCAAGACCAATTCATTAACTTTGTTCTAAAGGTTTGAAAACCCTAGTTAAGAGTTAGAATATATGTTTTAATTACTGTCTGTGCCGCTATATAAGCTCTTGTTCCCTGTTCCAGTAACATCTTTCACCTCTAGGGATGAACAAGCAAAATTTTTAATTTCGATCCCACAGCGAATTGGGTCTTTCTCGCTTATAGAACATGTAAGCGAGAACAGCCTTGTGATTCCCCACTAGGTCCTCTTCTCGACGAACTCAGATGAACCCTCAATGGAGAAACTCCATTAGGAGTTTGCCTACAGTCACAGCTGATTGGAAGCACTTGCGTACCTCTAATCAGCTGTGACCGCAAGTTCTCACGCTCCCCGGGCTGTACTTATCAGCTCGGTGACCATGGGTACTGAACTCAGATGAACCCTGAATGGAGAAACTCCATTGAGAGTTCATCTGATGTTTGCCTGCAGTCACAGCTGATTGGAAGCACTCGTGTGCCTCCAATCAGCTGTGACCGTTGTTCCCAAGGTCACCAGGCTGTACTTATCAACCCAAGGGGTGTGGGAACCTGCACCCTGGACTTTAATGGAATTTGCAAAAACAGTTTGCCGAAATTTCGCGGACACATTGGAAACTCAGGGAACTTTTTGGGAGAATGTCGAAGGCATTCTCGCTCATCCCTATTCACCTTCTAATATACAGTATGTCATAGGGACAGGAAACAAGAGGACATATTCCCAATGAAGGATGAGATTTAGGAACTTAACCAATGTTCTAACCCTTCATGTCAAATTGGAGTCAAATTTGAAATATAAAACATTCTGTAACACTTTATATTTTACTATTGCTAAAACTTAATTTGTGGTACTGCCATAATATAAATATTCTGAAGGTCCAAGAACATCTTGCAAAAGGCCTGGATGTATGTAAATTAGAAAAATGCATTTTAAACCTTCCAATGCCAGAAAATTCTAAGCTAATAATTGGAAGGCTCATGTCTTATTTTGGGTCAGATGTCCTACAAGTGTTCATGGGATTACTAAATAGGTCAACTGAGAAATATAGGCTTGGTAGTAAACCTAAACTCAGAAAAGACTTATCTTTGACCCTGTAGCCACAAAAGGTACCAACAAACCTAAAATACTCAAACATGGTGGCCCAAACTGCCACCTTGGCTTTCCATAGTTTGGTGGAATCTGCGGAGAACAGGAGAATCAATCAACACGTGACTTTATGTGTGTTTTTAATCTTCTCATAGCTAGACATCATGAATCTGAAAACAGCCCCAGTAAACATTTTAGGTTTCTGTTACCAGCCCTGACAAGGATCAGGGTAAATGAGGTTGTAGGGAGATGGGTAAACCTATAGATTTGCTTTAAAGTTATGTTAACCCATCATATATGGTATTGTATGACTGATCTACTGCTCCTTATCTCTTGTCTGTAGCCACACTATATATGTGTACCCCATCAGATGCTGCATGGCCTTTCTGAAGGTGGGTTTGCAGATGGTGATGATACTGAACCATGGCTATGGGGTGACAATGTAGGAAAAAGGCTTGAACAAAAGAACAGGACAAAGGTCACCCCATACCAGGAAATTATTGGGAGGAGCACCAGAGATTATTTTAATTCAATCTGCAGATTTAAAGACTTTGAATGTAACTTTTGAATTCCCATTTTATAATTTGGTTGACATGTGCTTTAATTTTGCAAGGGCTTCCAACATTGTAGCACTTTTGAAATTCTCTAAATCCAACCTACCATCTACAACTCGTATGGGGGTGCTAAATTGGCCTATCTTAGTTATATAATTTGCCAGAGTTAATGTAGTCTTGTCCTTCTGGTATCAAGCCTGTGCCATAACAATTACCAAGAGAATATTACACAAAATGATATGCGTCAATGATATTCACTTCCTCAGCAATCATATTCATTACCTGTATATAAGAGAAGCAAAATTGAGACAGATAAAACTCGAAAAAATGTAGCATCTTAGTGGTAAGAAAACACAGAATGACAGAATTTAAAATTATTACGTCTCTCAGGTAATTGAAGGCTGCCTAACATTTTCACCCGAGGCGTGCAATAATCTACCGTAAGCACATATTCTCGCCGTGTCTTATTGCTAAAAAATAATCCTCCCCTGCATTCGGAGATATGATACGTCTATCTCTCTAGCTCCGACTTTTCCACCTTCATCAAAGCGCGGTCCTTTACTCTGAACATCTAGGAGATATTACAATTATCTTTATGTGCTATTTCACTTTTCACAAGACTGCGTTCCGGCATTGAAAGCCATCTCTTATCAATCTGCTCCCGCAACAGGCACTCGAGTCGGAGAATGGACCTTTTCATTATGACTACGCTAAAGACAATATATTCAGCCTGCAAAACAGACCTGATCTTCCTGAGAAGGAGACTAGGAAAGGATTACGCTGGGTAAAGCTATTATTTTTTTTTTATTTTATTTTACCATTATCGTGAAAGGTCTGGGATGCCCTTAGGTTTATTTCCTGTTTAGTAAACAGATTTTTTTGCAGATACTTTGCAGGTTAGCATGAAACAGTAGGTAGATGAGTTCTCATATGAGTTCTCACATTTAAGATAGATCTACTGTGTGCCATAAAACCTATAAAATAAACGTTACCCAAAATGATAACTTACTTTTTTGGTATATGCTGGGAAGATAACCCGCCCAACAACAATTTTTTGGCATAGATTTGATGAGATGAGAATTGTTCCTGGGTACAGGGCACCTCAGTCATGCAGAATATTTGGAGGGCTTCTCCTGCCCCTTAATCTTGTTTGTTTACTTGTTTCACAATTTTTACAAATTCCCAAGAGATGTTGGAACATTAGAATGAGTAGGAACACCTGAAACTTTCAGCTGGACAGAACAAAACAGCAATTGAACAAAATGAGCAATTATAGCAGTAATATCTCACCAAAGGCATATGCAAGACTTGTAAAGAAACCAGGAGCTGACCCATCCTACCAGTCCTGGACTTTCAGGTGGTCCGCTTTATGGTTTTGGTAAGGTATTTCCTAACATTATGTATGGTATCAATGCCCATTCAGTCAAAAGACTATATTTGAGACCAGCTTGTTGGAGAAGACAATTATTTCAATCAAGGTGTTCAGTAGAATTGAGGTGAAGACTATATGTAGGCTACCTAAAGTTCCTCCACCTCATACTCATTGAACAAGGCTTTTATGGAACTGGAACAGAAAAGGGTCTCCTATTAAACTATTACCATGAGGTTGGAAGACCATATTTGTCTTTGTATGGTGTAATTATGGTGTTACTAGGACAATTCACTCAAGACAACTGAACTTCATAATTTGGAAAATTGTCCATGTACATTCTAGCGATCTATCTATATCTATCTGCAAGGGGAGTAGTTATTCATATAGATATTGAGGTACTGACTTTTCTACAAATTGTTTGAGAAATGAGACATGAGCTAGGCTACAGCTTCTAATTTTCTATATATTAGAGAAGAAATGAGTGAAAAGACGATGGGCCCAAGACTTTCTCCAGTTCCCTCAATAAGACTGAAGCTTTTTGATCTCTAATAATTTATCTTCATACGACGCAGTTCACCAGAAACAATCCTCGCCCTCTCAGTGGGGATTATTCGTCTACAGACACAAACCAACCATCATGTTAAACATTCCCCAACAACAAAAAGAGAGAAATACTGTACAATTTTCTGATTTTTATGTCTCTAAATAAGAGATAAAAATGGGAAACCGCAGGAGGCTAATTAGTGGTCCATAATGCTTCTGTACCCAGCAAAATAATCTTTATTTTCAAATGTCAAATACAAGCAAGAACCTTATAATTAGCTGTAAAGTTTAAGTATCAATTTATCCAGTCAATATGCACAAGGATCTGACAGCCATATCCATCAGCCAGGAATAATTGAGCAGGTCCACATTTAACTAGTTACTCCCCGCAACACGTGGCTGGAACGTGAGAAAGCTGAAGTTAGGTAAAACTCCATTAATCTACACCTATTGGATGTTACACCACTGGAAGTTGCTGGAAGTGACACAACTGCTCCATTTTCAAAAAATGTTACCTTCCCAACCTCAAATCTTCCTATTTACTGGAAATGAGCATCATTTAGGTACAGTACTTCCTGTGCTCCCTGCCTCCTGAAGTTATCGTATACACCAACCCCACCCCACAAACCCTTATAGCCCCTGATGCCTCAGATAATTCAACTGCTCCATAGGCCTGACAACATCATCTTGTTGACGCTCCCACAATCAGCCTTATTTCTGCTGTGTAGAGGACAATGGGGAGTAATGTCAAAGCAAGTGCTTAAGTATACCAGTAGGATTTTAAGGAAACTTTTAATTTCATATATTAGAAAAAAAAAAAATAAAACATGCTGAATGGGTGAGGAGCGAGAAGAAATTTGACTTCATCAGGCAGTTGCAGCTCCTTCATTATCCAATCACAGGCTGGGAACAGGGAAGTCACTAGTTTGCTTACATTGTGTGGTAAGCAAGACCAGATTTCTCCTAAGACCAACCCAGACCATCGCCTACGAAGCCAGGGTAATGATGGGGGCATTTCTCTGGAAGTATCCATTGCAGAGTTAATGTGGTTCATAGGTTAGTGGCTACCCATAACTGAAAGGCCACATTGTATGGTACGTATAGTTTCTGCTTTTTGGTTCAGAAATGGTGAGCAGGTAGCAATATTTGACAGGCGAGCACTAATATAGCTTAATTTTGTATCTTTTCAGCTTGCAGGGGTGGGTGACACAAGTTTTTGTCCTAGGAGGAATAAGTATAAATCTGGCTCTGGTGGTAGGGCTTTGTAAATCCCTTTGGCGATTGAGTTGGCACACATACATTAAAAAACCTATTCTAGGTTAGAACCTTGGGTTGTAGTGAAGGGAGAGGTTTTGCATAACAAGCAGGCAACTATCTTTTTAGGTCGAAAGCCACCAACGGCAGGCCCTGGTTTGCAGTCTCCTCCTACTTGGTGTTACGTTGCCTGAAAGGAACCAACCATTACTGATTTTGGAGGCACCCTTGAGGACAGGGGTTTTAGACAACATGAGCAGCATTCCAGCTCCCTGACATTCTATCAGTTAAGGCCCCGGTAGAAGTTGGTGAAATTGCCCCTTTGTCCCTACCTTAAAACCATACCTACCTGAAAAAAATCTTGCAAAATATTACTCGTCAGCAAATGGCCAAGAGCGTTTTTTTTTTTCCTGCCAAATGCAGCCCCTTTAAGCAGCGGTAATGAACAGTGAGCAGCTTTATCTGTATGCGCTGCATTGGCAAACCCGTTTCACCGGTGCAGTGTCACATTATACAGCCCGGCACTCCACACACAGAAAAAAACATAGTATTATTACCTGTGCGCAACACATCCGTCGGTTTTCCTCAAATATTGCTTTGTGGCCTCCAGGGAACACTTTGTAATTTTATAGAGACAAGCAGAAAGGCTTTAGAAATGCATTGTATATTTCACCCACGCCAGTTAAGTGTCCTGTGGGGAGGTATGGAACTACCTGTCTATTTATCTCAACCTGTGATAGGAATTCCGCTCTCAGCAGCAGATAGATACTGCCCATTCACCGAGGCTCCTCCACTCACCGGATTATAGGCAGACGTGGTGGAGATAGTGAAGCCCGGAAAGGAATGAAAATGGCTAGAGGGGGCATGATATGGAAAACATATGTTTGCAGAGCTCGGTCTTATTGGCCAGCTACAAAACACAACTCAGACCTAAGTCAAATAATAAAAGTTGTACTCCAGGCACAGATTTTAACACCCACACAACATTCATATAAGATAGCTGGGTTTCTTGCCAAAAGGTTTGCATTTCTGTCCTACATGAGATTTATACAGCTCCGTCTGGGCCTGTCCTGGGCTCTTTCTAACAAGGCTTGTCCTTTTTAAAAAGTGAAAGGAAAGGCAGACGGCTGATGAAGTCATCACCCTGCTCAAACCTCCTATCGTGTTCTCAGAACAGCATTACACCTGGGTGGCTCCTTGTGCTGCTTCTTCCTCTCCCATTCAAAGCTGCTTCGTCATAACAGACCCTCAGCCTACTGATTGGACAATGAAGAAGAGCTCTTTGCTCCTGCTAGCTTGTTCACTGTGCACTACAGAAGCTTCCGATTAGCTCAAATGGCACATCTTTTATTGCTGGTGCTGCTGTTTAGATGATTGTGGGAGGGTTAGACTGATACTGAAGTCAGAGCCAGCCAATCAGAATCAATCCTTCAACAAAGCGCCTGCCTACAAGCAGCTTTCACATGAGCTTCCCCTCTTTCACCTCAAATACTGTATGAATGAGAAAAGAGCAGAAGGAGATTTTCTGCCCTGTTGTCTAATACGCATTTGTTGGTGCCGAGAGTAGGTTAGTCAGGTGACCGGTTAGCAGATTTCTTGCATCACATAATCTAAATAGAGATCTAAATCTCTGTTTTGTTATGGCAGGCAAACTTAGTAAATAAAACCAACCTTTTATAAGTAAGCATTTAATAACTTGAAGTTTGGTTATTTCATCGACCAGTTTACTTTATCGGCATTGAACACCAAATTTAAAGTCTCGTCATCCCTCCTCTGCCTGTCGCGTAGCAGGGTGTTATTTAATCAGGTCATATATTTCATTTATGATTCATTTCGCTTTAAAGATCATAAAAGACGGAGCAGGGCTGACATGTCTGCTCACGTCTGGTGGCGGAGGGGCACCGGGGTGGATTTAGCATGCATTTCAGATTTAAATGTCTGTCAATGACAAACAGGTGTCCTTGGGATTTTAAGATTCCAGGGAAATGTGCTGTTAATCTTCTCCCCCAACAAACTTTTTACGGGAATATTAAGTCTATTTACAAGCTGTCATGCCAAAGTGCTCAAACAACTTTGAAAATCAAAATTCTGCAGCCCGTGTTCTACCAAAGGCCAAAAACGCCCAATAGGTGCCTCACAATGTCACTGCCCAGACAGAAAGCGATAGTGGCATTTGTTGACTAAAAGTGAAACTAAGTGTTCATAAAAATATCATTAAATGTGGTTTAAAATTCTGCACCTGAATTCCTTTAACACATCAGCCCCACTGTGTCTTTCCTTGTTTCTGTATTCAAAAGAAAAGATATTGATATTGATTTGCTCAGGTTGTCAATCCAACATGATTTCAGCCACAGAAGGGAGTATAAGTCAATATACTGCTGGCTCGCTATATGTAAATTACAAATTAGGGTGAAGAAATGGAACATGAATTTTGAGTTAAGTATATGCGTGGCTAAAATTATTCATGCTAGAAGAAAAGAAAACAGAAGGTGTTATGTAGCCCCTAAATAATTTGTCTTTGGGTGGCATTGCTGCTTCCTCCTTTGTGATGAGTGAGCGTTGCCACCCTAGACCGGTCAGTGTGTAACCAGCAGGATCACCAGATTAAAATAAAGAAAAAAGAATACAACCATCTCCTTCAAGGATTTTTAAGCCAATATTTATTGTTATTGACTTTAAAATTGCTTTAGGCATCGAAATCATTGAAAGTTTTGGAAACTCTCATTTTATGTTACTTTCAACTTTGACTCATAACATGGAGCTACTTTCCTAATGAAGTGTTATAGTTTTAAATGTTGAAAGTTGCAGTTCAATTGAATTTTTAGAAAAAACATGAAGAGATTCTAAAATATATTCATAAGCAAGATATTAAGTGTAACTGCTTGGGTGACTCCAGATCAGTAGCAAGGCACGGATGGGATGAGGGCCAGTGGCTAAAAAGCCCCGACAGAGTGAATGATTTATGCCATGGATAGTGAATATTCAACATCGAGTCGTATTCCCTGTAAGCGCACTGTTTACATGTTTCTGCAGATAGAAGCAGATCCAGGACACGGCACGAATATAGTATCCATTAATGTGCAGCGTCAGATCTTTGTATGGATGACCCAAAAATGTGCATAGAGAGTAGAGCTGAAACCGTTCATTTTCTGCCTGACTTGTGTCTGACACAGATTGTTAGCGAGCCGAGGTATTGTCAAGCAGAACTGATATTGAGAATATAGGATGAGGGCAAAACATCAACCGGAATAATCCGATCTAAGATGTAGTTCTTGTAAATCATGGTGGGATAAAAGAAACTGGAGTGTGACCCGGTGGCTTCTCGGCGGTAGATCCGACTGCCCTTTTTTTAAACAGGTCTGAGCTGGAATCAGCTCCAGTTGGGTGCCAAGCACTAATCAGGAGTCAGTAGGAAGACTAGGGATAATTATTAATGAAAAAAATATTTAAAGAGAACATGTTACAGTTCCCAAACCATTAACCAAATCAAGGGAAGACAAGACTCCATCTTGTCCTGAGTGGTGATGAAGGTGAAGGGGTAAAAGGAGCCTTCAAACGTACAATCACATACCAGGTATCATTGAACTACAGGGCTAAGTAAAAAACAAACATTGAAGCTTAAAGTAAACCTGTCATAGTACCTGAGCACTCAAAAAAAAGATTAGGATTTATCTAGTGCCAACTGTTTAAACAATATGTTGATTAGAGGCATTGAAAGAATCTTGGAAACCAGAGCATTGACAGTTTTCAAATCTCACAAAGATAATGCTGAGAAACCTCACCACATCCAACAATATTGTTTGGGGTCACTTATCATAGGATATCACTCATCACAGATGTCCTCAAATCTTGGGCACCTGTGCCTAAGAATATTGGGGGGAATTTGAGATTTCGTTCGTCGGCATCGTTGGTTACTTTTTTACGAACGATTTTTTGCCCAATCGATCGTTCGTCGTTCGATTGGAACGATAAAAATTGGAACATTGGTGTGTACGCACCTTTAAAGTAAACCTGTCATGGTACCTGAGCACTCAAAAAAAGATTAGGATTCATCTAGTGCCAACTGTTTAAACAATATGTTGATTAGAGGCATTGAAAGAATCTTGGAAACCAGAGCATTGATAGTTTTCAAATCTCACAAAGATAATGCTGAGAAACCTCACCACATCCAACAATGTTGTTTGGGGTCACTTATCATAGGATATCACTCATCACAGATGTCCTCAAATCTTGGGCACCTGTGCCTAAGAATATTGGGGGGAATTTGAGATTTAAAATATTAGAAATCCTGGACTAGCTTGTCAAGGCAATGGCACTGTTCAGCCTATTGTGTTGCTTTGATTGATTAGTGTGGAGTGTTGGGGATTGTATTAGGATGAATGTACACAGACAACAGGAGATTTAGAGTGTAGATAAAGCCCTCGAAAAAAAGTCATTAATTTTCTAACCACAGTCAGGGGATAGGTGCAATCTTGTCCCTGCCTCTCATTGAATGGAGCAATGCCAGGGGCTCTCAGAACTTTTGTTTTGGGACTATGGGTTTCCTTAAATTTTTACAATTATTTTGCCTGTCAACCAATCCCAAATGTTTTTCACCAAAAATTAGAAAAAAATAATTTAAAAATTGCTGTTTATGACTGCTTTCCAAAATGCTACTTCATTTACTTTTATTCAGGTCCTCTGTTTTAATCCCTTCTTGGCAACCTATTACCTAAAGTCACAAATCTCCATTTTTATAGTCCTGTTATCCCAAATGCGCAGGGGGTCTATGGCGTGGGTGTTTGACCACATTGCTTAAGGCAATCTAACAAACCTAGTCAGGTAGCCCCGTTTATTCTCAGTTATAGATGTGAGGACACTTGTGATGAGGACCCACATATCTCCAACAGCACTGAGCATTGGAGTGGGAATCCAGGCAGTTCATTGGTGATGAGGGAAAAGTACATTTTAAGGCAAAGCCATAGCATTAATTAAAACAAGATAAATAAATATTGGAGTAATGTGTTAGTTATAACACTGGAAAGTCTAAATTTCTTAGATAGAAGATCAAATATCAGAACAAGAACAGAAATGATGTGTCTATGGTTTGGTGACCCCAAAAGGAAACCATTGGAGATCATGACTGTCAGAAGATTATGCACAAACATTTTGAGTAGTGTTGAGCGAACCCGAACTGTAAAGTTCGGGTCCGTACCGAACTTTACAATTTTGGGTACCGAAACCCGAACTTTGAGCTGAAGTTCGGCCGAACCCGGTGAACTGGAACTTCCAGGTGTTCGCTCATCCCTACCCACTAACCATTAATATTAGTGTACTGAGCTTTACGATTTTCGGTACCAAGACCCGAACCCGAACTTCCAGGTGTTCACTCATCCCTAATTTTGAGCCTTGACAAGAAGAGGATCTATTTTCTTTTTCAGTCAAAGAGAAACCACTGGGGATCTTTCAAAGGACAAAAACACAAAAATACATAAAATTCCAACCAATACATAACAACTAATAATTTAATTTTCTTCAGGCTATTCTTGAAATATCACTCAAAGGTAAAATGAACCTTTAAGACAACTGCCTACTGTCATTTAAGGCTACCATTTCAAAAATCAGGGCTCAATTCTGCCTAAACGTGTAATTATTTGAAAACACAGACCCGACATGACCTGTAACTTTTACTTCCCATTTGATAGCTGAACGCTTGTGACAGGGTCAGAAAACGGTACGGAAATTCAAGATAAAGAAAGAGGCATCTCTCAGCACTCTTCTTGAGATGTTCTGAAGGCATCAGCATTGGAAAGGATCAACTCAGCTCCAGAGGGACGACTTAAATGTCCCGGGTCACGGAGCCAAATTGTGTCGGAGTGGAAAAAACCCTGTTTGCTATTTAGTACATGACAGTTTCTTGCTACGAGGGGGAAAAAAATGAATGATGTTTCACTATCTCGGGTGGCAACGTCTTCAAGATGGCTGAGGAAAAGAAATTACTTTTTTTTTTTTACTGATGTGTGCAGGTCTCCAGACTTCCTACTTGGAGATACAAAAATAGAACTTATATTGTAAAATAAAATCGTAAGAACTTTAATGGGATTTATCATATTTATTGCCGCGGTATTAATTTATAGCCGTGATACGAAGACGAATGTTGCCTTTAACCTTGGTGGTGCTCAACGCTGTCTATGGTAGTTTGTTAGAAGACTTTTTTTTTAAATAAAAGTTAACCTGTCATTAGCAAATGGATGATACATTCCTTTCATTTAAAGTAGACCTATTATTGGATATTTCTTTTTACGTTGGGTGCATGCCTAATTAGTAATGAGTAGGTGCAACCAGGGCTGGATTTCTCACCTTGGGTGCCATGGCCACTGTGGGTGGCATTTAATATTATCAATATACTACTTAAAAATGCTTTGTATAGGGCTGTTCTGCCCACAACCATCAAGGCTCCTACCACTGACCTTCCTCTATCATCGTGGCCACCCTCTCACATTCACCCCTCAAGCCAAAACTAGCTGTCCTAGGGGAGGAAAAAAAAGTACCAATCCAGTACTGGGTGCAACACTTCAATGTATTTATTGCCTTTTGCAGATATCCCAAGACCATCCTAAAACAATCTCTCTTGATGATGTTTTTCCTTCTAGAAAAATGGAGCGATTTTTGTTCAGTCATTACACAAGGTCACCATTTACTTCCTGGATTGTGATGATGGCTCATGGGTGCAGGTCTTGGTTGTTTTCACAAAGGTCTGGCATGGGTCAGTTTTTGCTCCAGGCCCTCATCTTGTGACTTGCAATAATGTTACAATGTTGCAGACCGATTTTAGGAGACTAAGGAAATGATTCTTGACACAATGAAGATGGTGCCACCATATAACCCAAGAAAAAGTTATTGAATGGAGCTCAAAGACTATTAAATATATCTTAAAGCAGAAAAATGTAGAAGGGCAAGGCAATATCCCTTCTCCAAAAAAAATAACTTACCTGCTTGTTCACACTCTTTTCTGTAATGTACAGTGAGCTGCCCATGTACAGTTTGCATGCAGAAGAGGGCTGGGTGAGGAAAAGTAAGTTGGAAATAGGCAGTTTTTTTTATATTGTAGATTTATGTTGTAGATGGGAATTAATATTATTAATCTGCCTGCTTGCATTTTAAAGTTTTGCATCAACTCCAGCAGAGAATTTGGGACAATATATATATATATATATATATATATATACCGGTATATATTTGTCCTGCAGCCATGGATTACAGTGACCAGCTCTTAATGTCCTTATGACCAACATCTAGGTAATTAGACATTTATTCTTGTAGTCTTCACATAAATCAATTGATCGGTCAATAATGACAAACGTGCCAAGGGCCTCTCAGTGTGGCTTAATGCTTTAGGTGTTATATTTTTTTCTATCTAGTTGGATTTTAATTTATCTTTCTTAAAGGGCTAATCTACAAAGCAAATTTAAACCGCTTAGCAGTATGTGGTTAACCCAATGTTAAAAAGTAACCTACTCTGTGACATCTTGGTTTCAATGTGTAATGACAATGAGTCATGGTATTTAAGGGCTTAAAGAGACCCTGGCTTGTATCTAATGGAAAAAGTGACATGTTACAGACTGCCCAACTCATTTATACTCTCCTATCCGGTCCTCACCTTTTACTCCTTCTTTCACAGCCATTACAAAATACTGGGTGTAAGTTCTATAACAAATGTCACATGGGGGTATTGATGTCTATCATGACAGTGTTAAGGCTAAGCAAATGGGCCAAAGCATTACATTGTAAAGAGAAAGGAAATATCCCCCCCCCCCATGGGATTTAGTATTTTTCAGCACGTAAAATCAAGCAAAGTTTGTGGAGGTGGGAGGGTCGCTTTGAATGTGAGCATAACCAAGTTAAAGATAGGGCTACCAACTGGTAGACACCGCACATCAGGGAGACAAAACACCTTTTCAACACAAATGGCATTATATAGAAAAGCAAATGCTATGGGAAAGTATTCAGCAGTGTTCCTACATCTGAAGGGACATTGTTTCCAGGACAATGAGTGTATATGTTGGACACAGAGGACAACTGGTCTGCAGGCATTAAAGAGGCCATCTACGCCTTCAAAGCCACTCATCTTCCACCTCTAGATGCCATTTTACCATATCTACCCTGGTGTTCTGAAAATAATTCACACTTTCATCCATATAACTGGAAGATTCAACACCTATGCAAACTTCCTGACAACAAAGATACGATTATGTTAATAGAACAAGTTGGTTCAGCAAATATCTCACCTCCTGGTTTATGACAATCATCATTTGCAGTGCCACATTCTACGATGATTGGATTAAGGTGTTTGTGCTGTTGGATATTAATCCTGAAGAAAAAAGAACATTCTTTCAAGGCCAATAAGGTAAATATTTTGGGTAAAAAGGACAACTGGATTGCAAGAGCTATGAAAGATACCTTCTATGTCAATCTAGAACAAGAATCTCTGAACAAGGGTGGAGGTCTTTGGCACCATCTGTATTTGCCTGTTTAATGCTGTTTTAACATCTCTACCTGAACATTTAAACGATGGCATCCTCTGCCATGTCATTGGAAGGTTTAACACCTATGCAGACCTCCTAACACCAAGAATGTTATTAGAACCGGATGATTTAGCAAAGTTCACACCTCCTGGTCTAGGATCATGAACATCTGCAGTGTCACATTCGATGATTATGGGGGATTAAGGTGTTTATGCCATGTGGATATAATGTTGGGGGATTTCCAACATTGGTAGAAATGATAAAGCAGCTTGGAAGCCTTTTAAATTTATTCAACATTACAAGAACAAGTCTTGTTAAATGTGACTAACTACCACTCGATATAAAGACCTGTATAAATTAGAGCCTTCACAGACAAATTCTCTTATGACAGGTTTACTTTAGTACTTGAGTTCTTAGGAAGAAATAGCATGTAATATTTTCAACAATAAAAGAATTTGTAGATCTGTTACCCAACTATAATACTAATAAAAATAAACAAGATGTTCGGAACATTGATTAGTTCCCTGTCATTTCCTCTCAAGCTGACAGATAGCTGTAGTCACATAAAATTGCACCCGGCCTGTTTGTTCTGTTTATAAATTTATCTCAAACTGGAATAAATTAATCCTAAAAGGGAGGAAAAATATTCCTGTATGCTTGGGTCTAAAAACAAATATCATTATCTGTAAATATGCGAGATGAAACATCAGACAAAGAATTTTTATGCACTCAAGCCCAATTTTGTTAAGTGGAGCTGGTAAATTGCAACATTACAGAATGACCTTTTCCTGTGAGGCGACGCCGTTATGCGATGGAACACGTAGACCAATGATTTTCCATCATTTTCCCAGGAACCAAAATGTTTTATCTCACACGACTTCTGTTACAGTCTGAAATATCTTTAGTCCATGGAATAATCAGGTTAAAGTCACATCAAAACCCTGATGCGAGGGCAGGGTTAAGGCCTTTGGCTCACTCTTGAAAAATAGCTGCGTATGTTATGTCAGGCCGTGACACGGAAAGGTAAATGAAACTGTCAGCCTTAAATAAAGATGCACGCTGCATGGCAGAACAAAGGAGGAATAAACAGCCTAAAAGAGGCACTGCAACCTTGGCCATGGTCCTGCATAAGTTTAATCTGCTTATATTTTGCCTTCACTGGTTCCTCCTTTTGCCTTCATCAACATGCTAATAATACTTTTCAATGAAACCTTTCTGTTTTCCTTTGCATAGCTTATTGCAGATCCAGTAATCTCATTACCAGGTCTCTGCACTTCTCCTGGCTCCTACGGGCCTGCATTGTTCAGTATATAGTTTCCTAAAAAAAGTACCCTCTCCAGTACTCCAGCACTGTTTCACAATGAGGGCTCCTCGAGAGGTTGTCAGTGGATCCTTAAGCAGTTTGTGACTCCCAGTTCAGTAATCGCCAACACCAATGAGTTTGTAGATATATTAATTATAGCCAGGGTGCCCTGAAGACCTGAAAGTTATGTCAGGGTTCCCCATGTTAAAAAGATACAAAAACACTGTTAAAGAGTCTTCAGATATGATGCAAGCAAATGTAAATATCAAAATTTCTCAATGGGGCAGTCTAGAAAAAAACTCTTCTAGGCAGGCTGTAGATGCCTGCAGACCCCCTTAGGTAATGCCCACATGTGAACTATGATGGAGTGAATTGAAATCCAGTAAACTAAAGGAATGGGTGAGGGACAGTCAGACTGGGGAAGGAAAGGCTAGATAATGCCGAATGTCCACCATCTAGAAATTGAGGTGGGATCAATCTGACTTGCTGCAACTTCTAACGCACATTGTGGGAAGCTAATAAAGTGCAGTGAAGACGGAGTAAGTAATTTCAGTATAAGAGAGAAGTTTGTTCAACTGTGCAATACTGGAGGGAAGGCTGGAGGTCAGCTTTACTTACCTTATGCTGAAAAGGACTGCAGGGTACATGCTCTTTTAAACTTCAGAGTATCTGTCAAAATTTCCTCTGCTTCCTACATTCCTATAGAAATAAATGCTTTCTCAAAATCCATATTTTCATATAGCAATGCCCCAGACATTCCCAATGTAACAGAGTTTGGACCTGCTAATAGGTCGATGGGGCAACACTATTGGATGGGAGAGAGTTGTGAGAATTTTTGCTATAGCCAAAAGTCCGGGTTTTTTAGGGGACTACCATGGCACATTAGAGAGGCAGCAAGAGCATGTACCATTAGACAATGCCTGCCGAGTAGCTGCGGGGTTAATATGTTTTTTTATCTATAAGTTACATGGCCGTTTCAAAGTAGCTATCAGAATTATTACTGTTACCCAGAAAAAACCTTTTGATGTACCCTGTGATCGTGGTATGACTTTGCTACTCAAGGCTTGACTTCCCTAACTCTTGGGTCAAGGCCCTAAGATAAACCTTATCTTCCTCCTAAAATTCAAAATTGCTTAGTGGGTAATATTAATATTGGATAAAGCTTGGTGGGGCTTACTTCTCGAATTGGACCTAGCTCTAAGGTTGGCTACATCAATCTCTTGGTAACAAAAAACAAAACAAAGATCAGAGGGGAACATAGATGGGATTTTCAATGTTAGAATCAATCATCCTTTGGCGCCAACTCCAGCTGGTCTTTAAAAGTTAAAAATGGCTGAAAGGTTCACTTTAAATGTGATCTGTGAACTAGGTGCTGATATAAAGAGGAGTACAGCTTTGTTCAATGAGTTGCTTCTTATCAAAGTACCTGTGAAAAATCAAAAGGTTCCTTTATCTTAGTTACCCTATCACTCGTATGATCTGATTTTTCACAGCTGAACATGGTACCAAGCCATATCCAGAAGCCCAGAGGGGCTTTATCAGATGTTTCTGTCAATACAAAACAATTCTTGTGTCCTGACATGCTTCAACTTTAAAAGCTAAATTCTGTTTGGTGCTCAATGTTGAATTTGTGCTGCCAAATGGATAGCCTTGTTACCTTTGCATATAGGTAAGAATTGGCTACCTTTATGATGTTAGCACCTGCTCATGAGCTGATGGTTATGGATGGCTGAAACCATAGTCCATCCTTCAAAGTAGCTTTTTTTAGTAAGCTTTTAGGTGAAAAGCCCCATAATGGTTTAGCCTGATTGGTAACTGCCTCCAATTGGGAATGTTTTAACTATAACAAAAGACATGACTGATGCCTTTATGGCTCGCTTCCATTTTTTAGACAAACTAAGTGGGAATAAACCCAAAAGTCCAAATAGGGTAATATTTTTTACGCTTTAAAATGTGACTCAAGAAATTACAGATAATAGTCAGCAGTGAACTTTCTTCTCTTTTATTGTGCATTTTTAGTGAAAGCTAAAAAACCTATTCGCCTTGACTAAAATTATGGCCCCCCTCAACAAAATAATTCCTGGAGTCTACAGAGTTGGTCTAACTACTGAAATGCTCCTGAAATCCACTTTTATTGGGCTATAATAATGATAGCTAACTGCGTATAAAGCATTAGCAGAGCTACTGATCTCAAATGTTATATGTGTCAAAAGATGACTATTTTATTAAACCATTAATATCTTTCCTTCAAGCGCTTTATGAAAAGATAAAACGTCCCATAGGGGGTTGCTACTCCTAAGGTGGTACAAATTTTGGACAAAACTGGCCGTTCTACAATTTATAACTCCAAGCTCTCATCTAGTTTTGGACTATTTTGCCATTTGTCTTACGAATATTTGCCTAGGATGTAATGACATGGTCGATTTACTGAAGATGGTCCTACTATGAGAAGTCATTCCTATTACCTTTTCTGTGCTTCTGCTATTTCCTGGCAGCTGCCAAAATCAACAGGACTCATTTTGGTCCATGATGTAATGGTCTATCAAAGTCATGTTGAGAGAATACTTTGCACTTGTCTATCATACTTACATAAAGTCAATTAAAGTGAACTTGTCATGTCTACAGCACGTCAGCTTGAGTTTTTAAAACTTTTTAGCACAACAACTGCCAAGATTACCTCTTTTTAACACATAGCCCTCCTACCTGTTCTTCAAACAATGTCTATTTGGCAGAAGAGGCAGTGTAGATAAATGGCCAAGGTGGGGCCTAAAGTAGAAGCATGGCCAGGTTATGGACATTCAAATATATACACCCTTTAAACAAGGGGTAAATGCAAACAATTGCCCTCTCTGACCTCTCTAGGTGAAGGCACCTTAGATAAATTCATCAAAAAATATGCAAAACGCTTTTATTTTCTCCCAATAAGTATTTTGCTCCTGCCCAGCAGCAATTTCGTAACCTGTCATCTTTATATTCATTCATACAAACAAAGTTGCACAGAAAAAGGAGAGAGCAGGGTGCTAAAGGCTGACATGAATGACATTTAATATGGATTCCCCCACAGTGCCTGCACCTGCAAGAGTCAGTGAGGGCTTGCTTTAAATTTGTCATGACTGCCAAAAACTGCAGCTACATATGTTAGAACACATTCTAACTTAGAGGAAACTGTCCGTACCACAATGGGCCAGTTGTTCCTAGTCCTTCTGACCTGGAAGCTGTTATTTGGCTGTAGAATGGACCAGTCCGCCATGGCATTATCTTTTCAAAAGATTTAACAGAATCCATATTGTCAATTTTCTATATTTTGTGGCTATGCTGGCAAAAAAATATGATGTTCCATCAAAAAGACATTATTTGAGGTGCCTGTCACTCATTTTATTTAATTCAACTTTTTTGGAGGCACTACTATTTAAAACAAGTCAGACAGACCCTAGAAAATGGATGACATTCAGAAACAAGGCACACATTTCCTTTAACGAGCAGAGTTGATGGCTTTAGAGTGAAGCAGGTCCGGGAGCTGTCAAAGCTATATCGATCTCATAATGAATATATGTAGAGAATTTTTCCAGGATTCTGCCATTAATGTAGACATAAGCAAGGGCTGATTAAGGGGGTGAGACATTATTTTAGACTCCATGAACCCATGGGGACCTTAAATAATGGGCATTATGGAGACATTTCGTTCAATTTAGACTCAGTTTTGAGACTATGCCCCGGGGATTTCTGAGATGAGTTCTCACTCTAGGAACTGACTCACCTGTCCTAGTCACTGCCTTCCAAAAAACCCACTACTATTTTTTAACTTTTTTTTCAATTAATGAGTAAAATTGACAGCTGCATGCATCACCAACCATGATTAGTTCAGCATAGTTCTTTATGGAACATTTGATCCAATAGCACACCTTATACAATATATAAGGACTCGCCATGGGGGGGGGGGGGAATTGGGAGTTTTCAGTTTTTTGCCATTTTTAGCAAAATCCAAAAGATTTTTTACAAATGTTTCATATTGCATTTAAGGGGAAAGGCAAAATTTAAGGGTGGAAGAAAAGGCCATCTTTTTATGGGGTTGGCAGAAGTTAGATACTTTTTAAAGTTTTTTTTTCTGTCTGTACATTTGTTGGCCATATTTACCCTTCTTTTTGTCTGCGACCAAAGTCACTGAGACAAAAAGTAACAGAAAGTTTTAAAAATTAGGAGAAAAAAGTGAGGGGAAATGGAATTACTTGCTCCTGCGAAAACTATCTAGGATGGACATTTATTCACCTAGTAAAAATTTACTTCCATATATCCTAAATGTCAAACAAAAAGATTTTTTTATCCTCTCCATGTGTATCTAAGGTTAAAAGAAAGGTGTTTACTTTACATGCATTTTGGAAGGGTCTTGGGGATCAATAAAATTTACATGGCTCCTAGGGGTTACAGAAACTCTTTTTGACTACCATGGACTTGTTTTTGTGCAACAAATGGCCCCTCATATAAAAGTATTTTCAGAAAATGTTAAGCGCACAATTAACAATAAAGAATAGCCTAAAAACACACATAAATATCACCAATAATGTATACCTGACAACGCTAAATGCCAAACTTTATGAATAAGCACTTGAGAGTCATGGGAAAGGGATCAAGGCAACATCTAACGCCCATTTGGTATGAGCCTAACCTTTATTACAAGTATTTAAGTAATACCCTATATTGAATTGCATTAAATGGCACCCAACACACTATTCCGTGTATTGTACATTAAGCACCTGTTGTGGTAATGTAAATCTTACTGTTGTTTATTGGAACTAGTTGGTGTTCAACAATCTTTAAAATCCAACCTTCTATCCCAGTGAAAGTTTTCCATGGCCTATGTATCAAGAAGTAAAAAACTACCTCTGACTTCCTTCATACCAAAACAATGTTTTTTTCATGCATTACCCTAGTGCTTGATTGTAATATAATTTCGTGTTAAGTTTTTACATCAGTTTTTCACCCAGTTTTTCAAGGCTAATGGGTTTTAACCAAATCCAGGGGAGGTGGTGTCATGGGTGGGAATATTTATTACATTTTGTATCTTAAAGAGACACCTGAAACAAACACCACATGGCTTATAGGCTATTCTAGTAGGATACAATTTAAAAAAAGTGAATATTTACTCCCCATTACTTTTGAGTTTGAACAAACTAGCCTACATTGTCCCATCACAGACAAGACCTTGACCCAGTGTGGGCCGGAGTCATTAGTTGTAGAAACAGTGCACAAGAATCGGCAGAAATCACTAATTTCCATGGCTAGTTTAGGCAGATACTAGTGTTTAGATTGTCGGTAATGGCTAACCAGGATTTCCAGGTGTAGCCCACAGAAAAAGACAAGGACACCACGCATGCTGATAGTATTTCTGTAAGGAGCTAGAGTATCAGGTATTCAAGGTACAAGTGCTAACTGCAGAGCTGCAGAACAATCACATCCTATCCAGCCTTTGTCCAGGCTTTACAGGGTTTGTGAATTTCCTCCACTCCCGTTCATAATAAATTAATGAATAACTTGCTCCTGCTACTATTTTCTGCTACTTCCTCCTGGCACAAGACACATGCGAATTAAAGGGAAGAATAGGCGACTTGTGTCCCACTTACTTATAACCTGTACGGTGCCTAGAAATTTCTCTGTCACTGACAATGGCGTTCAATTCTCTGCAGATCCTCTGCCGCCAGTACACTGCGTTCAATAAAAATGTCACTCCATTGCCCAAGCTGTTTGATTTTCCTTTGCAAAGTTATTTGCCTGAACACAAAATGCATGTTTTATTAGTATGCCGCTCATCTAGATTAGAAAGTTTTTGGCATTTTGTGGTCACTATCCCTCTTCTACTGCTATCACAGCTCTTATCGATATTTCCATCAGTCATACTCAGGCTTTGTCCCGTACAGGTTGTTGTTTGTGTTCATAATCAAAGTTTATTGTGGCATAATAAATTATAACACCAAGATATTGTCATGGATTCATTGGGTTATATGCAAATACATTGGGGTTGAGTTACTGAATTAGTTCAGGCTGTTCACAGCAAAGAGAATGATTACTCTCCAGTAAACCCCATAGTTGCAGTTTGCCTCCTTTTCCTCAACCTATTACTATTATCATCCCTATATCTGCTTGCTCTTGACCAGAAAATGTAATTTGTAAATGTATTGAAGCTTGAGGGACTGACATTAAGTGACAATCTCTCTGTAGGAATAATTATGGATGTGTAGAACATAGAGGATGACATAATGGGTAACTTTAGCACCAAAATTCAGCACTAAATTACTTTTCTTGAGGATAGATCATGGCCTAAAGGAGCTTATTCTTGCATCTAGTCACCAACACTTAGAGATAGCCTGTTGGAAAAGCATTCCAGGGAACTTATGTTCCTCCTAGTTGCAATTAAACAGCAATTACATGCTTACTACTTCTTCTTCGATTTTCCTTTTGCACCAATTATTTGCACCAGGTATTCAACATTGCTCAACCACAACCATCACTGACCCAGAATGTCAAAGATGGAATGTTTTCTAAAGCGCACTAAAGGAACATGTTACTGTAAACTATTTTCAGGGATTTCTAGGGAGTAGTTGGTTTGTATAACCAGATTTAAACTTTGGCTAAAGACATGTATACCTAAAGCTGTTCTACCAAGATGGTCTGCAACTTTGGGGCCTTGTAAAGGACAAATACATGGACAAAAAGTGCATAGGAAGGTCTATAATTTTCTTTATGAATCTTTCATGATCCTTTTTGGACTTGAAGGTTCTTGAGCCTTAAGATGAACAAAGTAGTCACCCATTGGGCCTGGTATTCAGGATGAGCCAGGTTCTTCCATGATAGTCTATCTTCTCTAGTCTTGGAGAGCTTTCAAAAGCTTGGGCTTTCAAAAGTTTCGAACCCATTGTATTCAATTTGGGTTGCTCTTGGAATCAATATCATGTTAGCTAATTGGCAAAAATTTCACCGAAACACAGGTTAAATTTGATGAGTATATATCTTCTTTTTGAAATTATAAACAAAAAAGCAAAAACAGCAAAATGAGCAGATGAAAAAATGAATAGAGAGGACTTCAATTTCAATAAATGTTACCCTCAGAGAGACAACTGCTGATTATGGCCTGGTAATTTGAAACCCATAAAGTCATGAAGACTCCTAGTTAACTAAATGACTCAACATCAATACAAAATGTTCGGTGGTTTCAAAAAATGGTCTTTAGTGCGCAGACATCACAAGAGACCCAGTAAGTTTTATTTGTGTGCCGTATGTGTCTATGTCCACTCGCATTCAGTGACCTACTTTCTTCAAATACATTGCCAAATATTTTTCCAAAGTGATTTGGCCAGTCGTTGCTGCAACTTTTCCAGTATGTGCAAATCTCTAGTTACATCTCCTGCCAGGCAGGTATAGCATCTGTTCCCCATTAACACTTTGACTCGCCCCTTGGAATGGTTTTTCCACATTTTGTAGCGTAAGGCAGATGGGTCAAGTTTTCATAGCCCAGTGGATTACACAGCCCTGCCTAATGTGCCCAATTAGGACTAATTATCAAATGTTGCTGCAGCAAGGATGTTGTATAATTCTTCCAAATGGCATAAACCAATTCAAAGTCTGGATGATTATCCCAGGTCATCAAGGGTAGACAATACAGGTATTAAGGCTTACGTAATAAAATGCAGAGCAAACTACAAAGCTTATAAAAAAAAAAAAAATATTAGGGAGCCATCTTTCACTGGAGTGTACTAGCAAATGATAAGTTCTGATTGGTTGCTTTGAATTAACTCTTTGTGGATATCATTACGGCTCTTTTACGGCTCAGTTGTTTTTGGGTAGTTACTGAAAATCTGGGTCACAATACAGGGGCTGCCACCCACTTACAGATTCTTCCCACCCAGCTTGAAAACATTTCAAGGAGGTGCACTGTTGCTGTACTATAATGACATGACCTGTCCCAGTGATGTACTAATAAACACCGCACCCAACAAAACATGGCACTCCTCAAAAAAAAAAAAGATCAATGCAGAATGTGCCAAAATATTACCTAAAACTCAATGTGGACTTGTATAACAAACAAAAAGCTGAGTATATAAGCGGGTAAATAGAAAATCTAGAATTTCTTGCTAATAAAGACAGCAAGCTAGCGGTAAATACATAAATGTATTTTATTTCGGTGCCATGTCTATCAGAGTGATCCATTTATTGGTCAGAACCAACCAAACCCCTTTGCAAGTCAACACAAAAGCTAAAATATAAATCAGACAAACTAATACATTCATTTGTGTTAAGGTGTCAAGGTGGAACATCCCTTTAAATGCC
The DNA here is from genome assembly GCF_032062135.1 of Pyxicephalus adspersus. Classification (NCBI taxonomy): domain Eukaryota; kingdom Metazoa; phylum Chordata; class Amphibia; order Anura; family Pyxicephalidae; genus Pyxicephalus; species Pyxicephalus adspersus. The sequence goes on along the minus strand of NC_092863.1, from coordinate 102,611,225 downwards.
ATTCTTTGTTCATCTGAATAGTTTTAGGGATTCCAGAAACACTTAGAAACTTTGCAGGAAGAATGGGCTTTTATTTTCGGTCAGAATCTATAAAAGTAACCACGGCCTCTCTTCCTTCAATACCACAGCCTGTTACCTTCCTATTTATAGATTTACGGGAATTTAGGTGATGATAAAGTTAGGGACTCTCCCTTCTAAGGGATCCTGACACCGAGGCTTCTCGCCAAACCACAGTCTAGCTGGAAGTGGTAACGCAGTGTGCTGCATGTCTCGTCGATAAACCCTTGTCCATATATTTGTCTATTTACAGATATAGAAACATGTTTTAGGATAAAATATGATAATAGAATGTCTGCATTTTTAATTCATTCTGTTAAATATAAGTATTCAATGTCCGGCCTTTCATGGCATTTTCATTCTAGATCAATTATAGCAACATGACCTGAAGCACGAGTTCCATGTTTGATACCCACCAAGGACACTATCTAAGAAAGGTTTGTCTACCATATAAATGCTACACCTCTACCCAAATTTTCACTACTTTAGGCCTGACTTTCTTAAAGCTCTCCAAGACTGGGGAAGATAGACCATCATGGGAGAACCTGGAGGTTCCAGCACCCTGGAATGGAATAATTTGGTACAAGTCAAATGTCTTCAATCATGGACCAGGTTCATTCAATTGCTATCTCCCATGATAGTCTGTCGTCTCTGGTCTTGAAAAACTTTAATTAATCAGGCCCATTGATGGAACTGACCTTACATTTGCAGTATTTGAGGATGTCATCCTAGCTGGCAGATAACAATTGACTACTTACAATCAATGCTGAAGAAAGTGGTTTCTGATGGAGGCAACATAGAAGGAGTTATAGGAAGATAAATGAATCAATCATTTTCAGGCACAACATAGCCACACGAATGTATCAATGGCAAGATGTATTTAATATTTTTTCCAAAAACAAAGGAAGCATGAAAAGTATATCAGAATTAAACTCAACCTTGCATTAGTCTGTATAAAGCAAATTCATGAGGCAAAAAGCGAGTTCATGAGGCAAGTTTTGAGCAAATGATTGGAAATTAAGATACAGAGTCAACAAAAAATAAGGAAGTGCTATTAAAAATACACTATGAACAATGAGTATGAATTCCACAGAGGTATAATTTTTAATATTTTCAATGTATAGTACACTGACCTCTTCTAAAGACCTGAACAGAAGCAACAGAGGCAATGATTGGCTTTATCAGTCACATTATAACCAAACTACGGTCTTCAGCATATGGAGGTATTACCAAAACGCTGGCCTGGATTACCATAAATTCTAATGCAGTGTTTCTCAACCAGGGTTTCATGGAGTCCTAAGGTTCCTCCCAAGGTTGCAAGGGATTCCTTGAAAGAAATTTGTGACTCTTAAGTCATTTAAACTTAATGATCTTTTTGGCTATCAGTAAGGATGACCTTCTTCCTAATAGCCAGCAATGAAAGAGGCATTCTGCGCATTGACCACCACACCAATATACTGTGTTTTTTTATATAGTATTAATAGCGGAGGTTCCCTTAAGTCCTGAAAGCTATTTCAAGGGGTACTCTGATGTTAAAAAGGTTGAGATACATAGCTCTAAAGGCTTTAAATCTACCCACAGATGGGAAGCAAAGGAATCTGTGACTAATAGCAGCATGATCCACAACAAGATCCTCTGTGTCTGATAATGGTGGTCTGAGAGTTCTGATCGAAGAAGATTCTAACTCAGATTAGAAGTATTCTGACCTCGGATCAGAACATTGGATTTTAGCAATCCCAGTTCTGATCTAATATTACTTTACCTGTAGTTCACAAATATAGTAGGCCACCAGACTATGTCAGCTGTCATTTTTTGGCATCTGGATTGACTGATTCATATTATACTTGTCTCTGGGTCAAAGCTAGAACTGTACAATGAGAATAATATTACCTCAGCTAACTTCTGCAGAGGGACCACTGTTTCTGCACAGGGAAAAGGAATCCTGTAGAGGGCAGATATTTGGCTGGTGGTTGCTTTGTACAAAAAATTAACTGTACAACTTTGCAGTTATATTTAATTAATTTAACCAAAAAATTTAGTTAGGCATTATGTCTCCTATTTTGTGATTCTTATTGGCATCTCAGGACATGGGCTGCGAGCTACCCGTTCCCTCCTTCTCTTCACACAAGCTAAATAAGTTCTTGTCTGTTGGCTGGGAAGCTTCAGTAAGCAAACAGTGACATATTGGGATGGATTTGTTGACACAGAGGCAGCTAGTCCTTGTGACATGACCTAGATACTAATGAAGGCGTGCTCTGGGGACGGCTGCCTTATTGAAAGGTATGAGTTTTATTGCACATGTCAATTGTAGTATATCGAAGTACGTTGTGCTGGAGATCTTTTTTTAGACTGTGGCTTGACACCTCATATACGTATAAATATAAATTTTTTTCCTTTTTTCCTCTGCTTTGTGCTGGGATTCAGTACAGGTGACATTCTGGATGCCAATTAGCAAAAAAGAATAGGAAGTTAAAGCAGGACTCCAAGGCAGGATGAAAGTCTGCAATAAATGTACATTGTCAGGGTGCATACACTTGGCTTGTTGCACTGATGGCACAGTGGGGTCCCAAGAGCATGCCATCATTAGTATCTAGGTCATGTCAAGACTAGCTGCCTCGGTGTCATCACATCCATGCTGATTTGTCACTGTCTAATTTATGAAAAATTTAGTGTACGGCCAACCCAATAGAAATTTAAAAGTCCCTTTAAATAGTTTTATTTGCAGTCTTTATTATTAATTAAATATTTGTGATCTTGCCATAAGATCCTTGTTTAGGCGCTTACACTTATAGAGTGGAGCTGATCTTCTCATCTCTTCATGCTTTACCTGCATTGCCACCTTTCCACACACTCTTCCAATGGAGAATACAATCAACCGTGCCAACACATATCGCATGTCCCTGGTCAACTCATCTGGAGCCTTAAAAGTGCCATGCAGTCAACCCTGAAGTGCATGTAAATTGGAAAGGCTGCAAAGACACTTTAGAAGAACAATAGCAACCTAAATGGTATTCAGTTAAGATTTCTATAGAGTATTTTAGGGTCAGAATTGGTTCTAGCTGTTGTTATAATGCACGCAAAAAGCATGGTTTGCCACGTAGTACCATAATACACATTACCAATGCACCATAGTCTAGTGTGGCTGCCAGTCATGTCAAAGTAGCAGGCAATGCACCCCCTTCATAGCATATACCATATGTTCCTGGCTGCTTTTGGAAATAGGGGTCATGTGGTATCCTCTGTAGTGTATCCTGTAGCCGGTGTATCCTACTGCACAATAGCAGGTAACGGTAATGGTGATGCATTAACGCACGACATAGTGCCAATAGGCCCCCAGTCATTTAATCACTCTTTTCCCCAATAAATCAATGACAGCCAGCCAATTAATTAATCAACTGCTCAATCATTCAAAATATACTTAAAAGAAAAAAAAGGTATCAATCAATCAATCAATCATGGTAAGTCAACCTAGCATCCTTCCACTGATTCCACACCATAGAAATTAAAGGTTTTCAGTAGAATTCAAGCTCCCCCTCCAACCCCAACAAATCAATAGCTCTGTGTGCGTGCCCTGGAAGGTGCTTAGAATTGACTCAGTTTTTCCTTCCTTCTTGACACTGGTTATATATATAAAGCCCCATTGTGGCTTTAGCTGCTTTACGTAGGGTTGCATTAGTATCCAGCTGGCTCTTAATTCCTAAATCAAGTGTGACTTGGCTACAATCTCCCGTGTTGTAAGAACAGTTGGACAAGAATACCCTGGAGAAATTCAGGCATGAGTGGTCAGCGTGATGCAACAAACGCAATTTGTTTAGGCCGAGACAGATCGAGGAGTATAATAATTACTTAGGAAGTCGATCTCAGTGCTCTCTGCAGAGGGACGACACCGAGGTGATAGCCTGTCCCTTGGCTGGAGGATCATGATAGGAAAAAGTGCTCATAAATGTAATTAGGAGAAACTGCATCACACTGATTGAAATAGCCAGTGTTTTTAAGAGGAAAAAAACAAATAAAACCCTAGGACCCTTTAAATAATTTATGCAATGGGAAGTAATTAATGAGCATCATGTGGGGTCAGTTTTTGGGCACCATTTTTTCAACAAATGACAAACATTAACTGTTATACTCGGAGATTAATAAAAGTGACAGTGGTCCCAGCATCCATGAGAACCAAGTCTCAAAGGACGGGCTCCAAAATTTCATTTTAGTAAATTGAACATAAAACTTAGTACCTTTACCTCATCTGAAAGGAAGAAGCTGCCTTTCTTTCTCTTCAGATAATCTATAGTTCTTTTTCATGTGTTAAATTTTTACTTGTAAAACAAAGCTACAGAAATATTTAAAAATTCCATATTTCTGTTCCACTTTGACTATACTCCGGTGGACAAAGCCAACACCCTAATGACATGATTTGGTGTTTCGGTGTGGAGGATTTCAACTGGCCTTTATAAAGTCTAACACCAATGCTACTAAACACCTTTTGGATAAATTGGGCTGATTGTGAACCAGGTCTTCACTTTCAATATCATTACCTAAACTCATATATGGACGCAAGTTATATATATATATATATATATATTATAATATATAATATATATATATTAAATCAGCTCAAAAAAATGAGCCCAAACCATTATAGATCTTTTTTACAGAAGAACAAGAACAGATTTTATGGAAGTAATCAAGTACAATTGACAGTAATTTTCCCACAGATATAATTTTAAATATAATATAAAAAATATATATATATCAGTGACAGGTACAATATTTTTTGCTTGCTGCCAGTAAGCTTATTATAGGACATGGCAGGTATTCAGTATCCTAACTGTACTTTCAGCATCTCCGGTACTTTCAGTAAGAGCAGTTCCACCATTATGCCGTAGGTAATCCCTGTGACTTTCCATTATTACCCCTTTTTTTATTTTTTTGTCAGCTGTAAATTGGCCATAAGCCACAGCCATCTTCCTGCAGCGACACACAATAATTCAAAAATGCTTTTCCAACTGCAGCCCGTTAATAACGCGCTTTAAATTGGAGAAAATGACTGTGTTTATTCTATCTAATTTCATTTCTCGTATTCAGCGGCGGAGGGAAAAATATGATTAATAGACTTGAGGAGTGGATTTCGGAAGGCGACCAAGGTGGTCGTCACGCAGACTTGATTATTTTCCTCTAATGGGCTTCACTTATTGTACGAAAACACAATACAGGGCGAGTAAGAGTAGTCTTGGGGGAATGTGGAATATGAAGCCCTAATGGACTTATTTCAGAAACGGCTGGAAACACGCCGAGTTGTAGGTATGAGGTGACCAACGTGGACTCAACACAAGATGGTCTCGGTGGATGGGAATAAAGAAAGATTGCGAGGAACAGGTATGCCAACAGCGAGCGTAAAACATCAATATGTTATTTTCTTTTATCTATTTACAGGAGCAGGAAATCTTGTAAGGACTGAACTGTGCTCACGTTTCTAGGAGGTGTAAATAAAAAAAAAAGTAAAAAAAATAAAGGACTCAAGAACAGCTGTGTACATAAGAAACAAAATGATAAAGGCGTCTCAAGGTTCATAGGTGGCAAAATGTGGAAACAAATTTTAAAAAACGTTGCTTGTAATTTATGCTGTTACCCAAAATTACATTGAAAAAGCTCTTGGTGACTTTACAATGCAATACAATACAATACAATACAATGGTACACTCCTTGGCTAAAAGGTAAATTATTCCCCATGCTGAAATGGGAAGTCTTTCCATTTGTACAGGAATACTTCTTACCTGTCTTAAGCTGTCTTATTATCGTTGGTAAACGAACGACGAACAATCCTGCACGATATCTGCGAACGATCGTATAGCACCGATCCTGTACATACAGATAACGACGCGATCATTCGCAGATATTGTACACACGATAGATGCGATCGTTTGAACGATACAGGAAGTGACGTGCACCACAGGAAGTAAGCGAACGTTCGTTCACCGCTCATGCTCAGACCATGGACGATCAATGAACGATCGTACACACGATAGATGGTAAACGATCGTCGTCCAATCCGATCCGCCGGTCCGGTCGTTCATTTCCAGTGACTTTTCTCGTTCGTCGGCGTCGTTGGTTACTTTTTTTATGAACGATTTTTGCCCAATTGATCGTTCGTCGTTCGTTCGTCGTTCATTTCCAACGATAAAAATTGGAAGTGTGTACGCAGCTTTAGACTTAAAGACAGTGTCATAACATTCAATGACAGAGAACCAGGCTACATAGAGAAAATGAGTGGTCATTTGGTCACCTAAAGCTGGTCTTGCATTTAGCCTTTGCACTATTGTGGTTTCTTTCCTGGGGCTCATAATCATATGCAACTGTAATGTAAACTGGAATAAGGAATCTGCATGTTGATTAGAAGGAGGGGCATGGGGGACTTGTGAAGGCAAAACACAAGCAGATTAAACTTCATGTTTAAAAACTGAAAAGGAAGTGTGTTGTTTTAAATACGTCAGCCAACTCATAGACCATCATTGTGAGAATTGTGGACGATTGTGAAGCACTGCAAGGAAACAGAAAGCAAAGCTTGCACATCAACTATGCAGCATGGCTTCCCATCATGCACATATGGGCTGTGAGGGACTCTTACCATTCCTTAGGAAAAAATGGTTATTTATATATATCTTGAAACTTGCATATGTGTAGTGTTAGCTAATAAGAATGATACCGACATCACAACATTTCTTCCGCCACATTTTATTTGGTTACTTTCTATGAAATCATCAATTATTTATTTTGTTTCTACTCTGCTATTTCATGTCTCCTTCCAACATATACCCGTCTGTTAAAATCTCTCAGCTTCACGTGGACTTAATAAGAGAATAAGCTTCCAATGGACAAATTATACAGCGCGTATATGAAAAAAGTCATACTGATCCATTAAAAGATATTGTAAGCAATTAAAACAACCTGACATTTTTTTTTTATTCTCTGGGTGTTAAACTGTGGTGCATCATCCTTTTCTTTTCTATAAATTGGTATAGAAAACTCCATTAAGTCGTAATGTCACTATACAACACACTACTAATTTCGCCGTGGTATAACTGATCTCCCTTTGTGCCAAATGTTCATTGTGAAAACTTATCTAATTGCTCAGAAGAGGCGGTTTAAATGACTTTCACGTCTCTCATGGTGCTTATGAATTTTATAGGCATGTTCTTGGACCAGTATTGGTTTTGTATTATCACAATAATAGAGTTTAGTATTAATCCATGCAGAATACAGCAAATATTTGGGCTTTGGTAAAGTTTTGTTGGAAAGGTGCGTGCTTCTCCTTTCATTCCTATTAATAAATATTACTATCTATCTACATTTCTGTCCTAACCTCTATGTGTAGTATAAAACGAAGAAGGATATGAAATTTCACTAATAGGTGGGAAATGTAAAAGTACTTTTTGAAGTCAACTCTTTCTTCTTTTATCTAGAAAGAAGCCCTTTGATCATCTAAGTAATTGTTTACCAAACTTTTTAACATGGGGGAACCCTTTAAATAATGCTATAATTACTATATCCACAGCTCAGTGTAGTGGTCAGTGGGAAGTATGCTTCTATTTTGCTGGTCATTGGAAAGGCTGCCACCCTTACAGATAGCCAAAAAGATCATTGGTGTCACCTAAACTTTAAGGAACCCTAGCGACCTTTAGAGGAACCTTAGGGTTCTACTGACTGGCCAGTAAACCCTGGCCTAAAAACACTGATCTAAGGTATTTGCCCATTTAATGTTGTTTACTCCACACGCAACCAACCAAGAGAAAATAGCAGGACCCGTTCAGAGCATACAAAGTATTGTGTACATTGGTGTTAATGAAGAACAAAGAACTCTTGACTTCTCCATAGTACATCAATAGAAGGAAACTTAAAATTATATATATATGCCAATTCTCACAAGACTTCTGTAAACATCAACTGGTAATTTTGGTATATTCAGCAAGCCATAAGAAATGTGTATTGAAAGAATTGATCTATACTTTTAGTTGTGTAAACATCCTGTAGTTGACATTCTATAACTGATAAAGAGCTGATGAAGGCAGCTGTAGGACTATAAGTTTCATCTAACCATTCCGCCACTACAAACGTATCTCTAAATCTTTCTACACACCTGCTTCCTACTGTAACAGCTCGAAAATTTACAATTGCCTCCTCCCTTTTCAAAGAACAGAGACACTCATGCATGCCAGAGATATGTGTGGGTTCACTGAGCCGAGGAGAGGCAAAAGAACCAGCCTGCTATCTGAAGAATCAAAGAAGATAAATGAGAGCGACAAGTCGTATATTTTCCCATGTACAGAAAAAAATACTATCAAAATCAGCCATGGAGCTTGTCCCAATCTGGAAGAGTGTGCATGGTGGTGGCACATTTGCTAATATTTTCTGCTTACTGAGTTCTGGCCCGGGTAGGATTTACAAGATACAAATCCCAAATCTAATGCCAGTGCTTAATTTGCAATGCAATAGGTATTTCAAGGTTTTGATCTCGAAAAAAGCTTTCAAATGTTTATGCGTTTGGCTTACCCAGCACCTGCAACTACATCACAAACTTCTGGGGCAGATAGAGGGGCTTAGATGAGAGGAATGCTTTTCAAGTGTGCAGGTACTCTAGGTGGTTATTTCATCTACAACAGCTATAAAGTCTTATCTGAAAAAATGTAAAAGTATTCTGCAATCCTACAACCAACAAAACTAACTGGAAACTTAAAGCTGGAAAGTATCTACTCTACTACACTGTACCTACATTACATGGCCAACGTAGGTGGATACCCTTCCAAGCTGTTGAATGGAGGTAAAGTTAATGCAACAGAATAGAAGGGCATTTTAGACAATTGTACTGTTTCAGCCTAGTGTTTTGGGGAAGACTCTTTTCTGTTCCACCATGACTGGACCCCAAAGGTTTTCAAAGCTAGCTTCCTAAAGAGGTCACCAGTACAGTATGGAAGAACTCAAATGCCCTACGCAAGGCCCTAATCCCAACCATACTGAACATCTTTGAGTTGAATTGGAACACCAATTGTGAACCAGATCTTTCTAACCAACATAATTACCAAACCCTACAAACATTCTTTTGGTTGATTGGACTCAAATTCCCACTTAAAAATATTTTATAAAGCCTTTCTAAAAGTGTGAAGGCTCATAAAGCCACAAACAATGGACAGTTCCAAATTATTGGCAATGGATTGGTAATGGAATATCATATATATATGGAATTCCCAGTCAGTTGTCCACAAATGTTCGTTTAATAAACAAATATTGCTTGGCAAGGTTCCTCTTCAGCTTTCAAATGCATCCTGCATGGCCGTCTCACCGATAAATAGCAAACACATGTATAGCAGCATGACAACACAAAATAAATTCCAACCATATTTCTGAAAGGCACCAGGTGGTGACCTGCTGTAAAACGATGCAAAATTTAATTAGGAAGCACGGGCGATATTGCCAACATAAACCATGTAATAGCTGCATTATTACGTCGTAGGCATGCCAGATTACAGCAACGTTCTCTTACGGGCAAATGTACGCTACACAGCACAACAAGTTGTAAAATTGTACCGAGGAATTATTATCCTCAGCACCTTGTAATAAGTACATCCATCATACATTCATACAGAGCTTCTGTTATCATATTACTGTCTCTGGAGACCCCCCATCCTTGTCATCATTTGCCCTTCATAATTTATTCGTTTTGCTGCTGCATGGGTATTTTCCTCTTATTCATCTTTACAGTTGTACTTTAAATTAAATTGATCTTCCAACAGCACGTCAGATAGACAGGAATTGTCACCGAAAAGAAAAGCAGAAGGAAAAAAAGGAGATAAATTGAATTTGCAACGAGGGGGCTTTGTTGAGCGTCTAGAAATGGCGTCCTTTGGGATCCGGGAAATAATAGGTGTCGGAGATAAATGAAGAGTTGCAGGGAGACGTTTAATGAACAGTAAGTAGACTGCATTCTTATATATACGTATATATATATATATATATATATATATATATATGGAAGAGGCTGGGAGGAACTTGTGGATGATCCAACACTGAAAACCTTCAATCAGTCGGCTCAGCTGTTGCATCAGAAAAGGGGAAAGAGTTGGTATTGGACTATTATTTTAAATTAAAGAACTATTTGCATCCACTCTGGTCTTATATCACAAATCATAGAATTTTAAAACACTCATCTCTATTATAAAAAATGTGCTAAATTAAAAAAAACAGTTTATGGGCTAGTTCAATCCAAATGGCAGTATACAACACAAGGGGGCATGCTGCATTGGTTAATCCATAAACAATATATAGGCTCTCAAAGCACCTCAATACACAAAAAAAATATGTCATGCACCCATTTTTATAAGGGTTGGACACAGAACTGTGTATCTGTGTGGTGTAGTTTGCTTTCCTCGGGTAGGTTGGTGTGTACTGCAAATACGCATTGTACACAGTTAACATTGTAGGAATACAGGTTAGTAGGAGGGTCATGGTGCATTATAGTGTGAGACCTTGTGTGAAAGAGCCCTAATACTTTCCCAATGTCAAAATAGAACACACACATAGGAGTTGTACCTTCCAAATCAATGAAAATGGGTAAACCCAGAACAAATTCTGAAGAAAGGTCCAACAAAGATGTCAGTGTGGAAGTCAAGGGAGATGTTCTGGTCCAAATCTTCACTCCTGGGAGGACGTTAGCCATTGGTGCTATCCAAGGCTTCCAGGGGTATCTAAAACACCCGGTGCAAAATTACAATGGTAAAATGGAGCTCTACAAGACAATGAAGATTTAACAAACTGTCTTCTGGAAAGCGTTTTTTTACAAGGTTAAATCTTTTTGCAAATTATTAAAATTTGCAACAAGCAGCCATTTTTTGGCACAGGAATAGGTCCACAATAGTTTACACAAAATTCTATAACCATCAGGAGACTATTGAAGCCCATAGCCTCTGAAAACCATCATAATTTACATTCAGGGAAATTAGAATTTAGACATTTTCTCATCACTGATAAACTCTGCGTCAAGGGAAATGTTGAATTTTGCCCCATTAAAAGGTTGATAGGTTACCAATAAAAGTAAAACATTCATTGGTGATGAGCTGTGGCAGTATTCCTCCAAATCTGACCAGGTGGTGCGGGCCAAAATTCTCAACAGCGCATTTTTGAGGTTGCTCCAGCAGGGGTGCACAGGCCAAGCTCTAGTAAAAATGCATTTGTAGCATTTATAAAGCAGATGGCAGACAGGTGTTTCTTCTCATTTGCTGAACAGAGATGGTAATGTCAAGCTGCATGGGGTGGAAGAAATCCACAAGCCATCTCTTTTTAGGACACACGCTGAACCTCTGACCTTCTGGTCAATCTGGCTGGCTCTAATTCATTATCAGATAGAAACCGTAGACCACCCGACAGAGGTGCCCTTCAGAGTTTTCTGAATAGGTAACTTCAGCTCGGCTGTGCCACTTCAGGTGCCGTTCTGTGTTCCACTTTATTTATAATGAGATAAAACCACCAGATCATCCCTGGAGGACAATTAAACATGTGTTCCCTTTCAAAACTTAAAGGGCATGGGGAAAAAAAAGCAGCATGCACGTTCATGCGGTCGTCTTAATCAGAGGAACAGAGCCTGTCTGTCACTGCTTAATAAACTTTGATTTACAGTAAAGTTTCTAGGTTGCTCAAACCGGTAAGGGGCTCCGTTTCCAAGGGGTATTATGTTAGTCACGGATTTTCGAGGACGATAAGCGAGAAGTGGCGAGCGTTTTAGTCAAACTTTCCCTCTGATTAATGGTAATGATTATGCATGGAGCATTGTACCAGGCAGAGCAAAAATACATTGACAGGTAGATAGTGAAGTCTCAATAGCATTAATCATGGAATGTTTTAGCATTTTAAATGCTGCCGAGCCTATACATATTAAACCAGTCCGAGGGAGTCGTACATCAGTTTTCGGGACATGTATGTATGAAACATTGCAAGAGCACGGTAAACAAATTAGTCAAGGGAAATAAGGACAAACTAGGACCAAAGAACAAATCTTCTCGGAAACAACTTCATAAAGTTGTGATGTCCCCAAGCCATCAGATTTGATGTCTTTAAAGTATATCTGCCACACAAGAGGCTGCTTTGTTCTACAGAAGAATATAAAAAAGACTATCTGTCAAATTAAAAAAAAACACTCCAAATCATAAAGAATCTCAGGATATATGAAATAAAGTTTTGTTTTATTTTGTATTGTCTGGTATTCCTTTACTGCTTACTGCCTATTTTTAATGAAGTTGGTCTATTGATGGTGCTATAAGAGGAGAAGTTTGCTGATGAAACGTCATACATTGGGGCTTGTAAATGTGGTGATGATAGATAGACTTTGCAAATTGTCAATCATGTGCAGGAAGGAAAACATGATTTTTTCTTGGTTAAACCAACAAACGTTTATTCCATTTAGGAAGATAAGGAGAAAATCAGTTTGCCAAAAAGACATGTCCTTTCCTCTTATAGGTTACCCATTCTTCTTCTCCATACATAAGTAATGTAATGTTTCTTGCTTATGTTGGGTTTCCTAATGGTGACAGCAATGGATAAGCCATGGAGACCACAACATGCACAATTGTGCATCATTTCAGCACATCCAAAGTTGACTGCATGTATCTTAAACCAACCTTCATCTCCAAAGGCAAAGAGTTGTGTCTTTTTTGACCAAAGAAGAGGCTTACATAGTGGGAGGTTTCCCAAAGCTTTGACTTTGGTAGTGGATGGTGGTGGATGATGGCTAGTTGATGGTGAATGTGCAGCCAGCTCTTGATTCTATTGTTAGATGGTTAGGATAAGGTTTGGTTTTCTTAACAATAGCTAAATAGCAATCAAATATTTATATACATTTTCAATAAATCAGATTTTATTTTTTCTTCTGTTATAGATAGACTTTAGGGGACCACCTCCTTAACTCTCTCCCTGTTGGCCACCTTTTGTAACAAAAAAAAAGATTCTCTTACACCGACTGTGAGCAGACAAACTTGTATGATCAAACTCTGAGTACAATTTTGACTTTTGCATAAGCACACTCAGAAGTCAATGGAATTGTCCATATCAATTGATAATGCCCCATTGGGTACCTTTAGCACATCAATGTTCAAGAAACTCGTATACATCATTAATGTCTCATGTCTTAGAGGGACTGCTAAAGCCTAATGATCTAGGATTATCCAGAAATGAACAAAATATGGGCACAAATTGGCTCTTCTAATTTTCGACTAAAATAAATAAAATTAAAATATTGAATAAGCACTAACTTTACATTTATGATGGACCTGATGTCCAGGGTTCGTTTAGAGCATCTCATTAGGTCATAATAAAGCCTACACATTTTGGATTTAAACAATCAAAAAATGATATCTTCAGGAAAAAAATTAGGTTTCATGTTTGGTATAGAATCAGGGTATGGCAATTGATGTGTGAGGTCTAAACCCGTATCCAAAATTAAATGCATATGTGAAGATAATTAGACGAGGTGCCACCATATATTCCAATTGGAAGAATTTACACAATTTGGCTGCTTTCCCAAAATTGTTCCAGCTCCACCATTTGATTCTTCTTTCAAAGGTAATGAGTCAAATTTTATAAACCACTAGAAAAAGCTATCTATGATTTACCCTTTCAGTCCATAATTCTTTAATCATAGTCATATTCTCTAACAAAGTGCTATAATCAAATATTATTATTATGATCAATTTTATTTCTACAACCTGTAGGAATTTCATTTATTCCGAGCTACTTGGTGGCCATTGACCCTCAGAGAAGGGACTTTTGAAAAACAGTAAGAGAGTTTTGTCCTGTTTGTTGCTTAGGTTAAACAAAGCATAAAATCTGCCACGTTGCATGGTGATGCAGAAATCGGCGGCAATGATTCTGTCATCTGAAGATACACTTATTGTCTCTTAGTCATGACTTTAATGTGCCACTTACAAGATCCATTTATCACACGAATGAAGAAGTGGAGCCAAATGTAATGATCCATTGAAGCAAGATAAGTGGCTCCTGGAACCGAGATCTCACCAACTTGTCTTACGCTGACTTTCAGGATAACGTAGAGTGTGGCCAGCAGCATGTTTCTGTGCATGGGTGACTTTTTCAGTCTCAGCTCAGGCCATAGATCAAGCTGCCTAAAAGCTGAAGCCCAGGCATACAGCCAAGCACACATTTGAAATATAAGCAAAAGATTTGTAAGTTTGCCCTTTTGTTCAGCAAAACTTCTAATCAAGTCACCCATGCAGCACAGTGACTGTACTTTTTTGCATGGTAGATAAGAGGCACAGCTTGGTCACTGACACACCCCCAGGCTGCTGATTGCACAATAGAGAAGAAAGTCATTACTTCTTGTTTAGTAAACAAGTCAAAAACTTAAAACTCAATTTCTGTAAAACCCATTTGGCTCAGAGTCATATTCCTCCTTCTTCCAATCTAGGGTCTGGATAGGGAATTCAAGAAAGTTGTTACCAAGAAATATTTTGTTGCATTTGTTTATAGAATTGTACAAATATCCTTTATGATCACCAAGTGGATTCATCTGTAGCTATTTAAAAATTTTTTTTAAATGAATCTTTTTGAGTTTAGCTTTGCATTTTGAAATGTATATCCCACATATACAGGATTAATACAGATTACAAAGAATAGTGTTAATGGTGAGAGAGGAAGGGACAGGCTGTTTGTCAGCCACATTTCTGATTTCCCCAGTGCCTGCAGGATTGCTAATAAGCCTTTTTTTTAATCTGGTATAGCCATATGTGAAATCACTAGCACGGACAGTAATATTGATCGCTTCTGAGAATCCATCATGGCCCTTCCTCTGAATTACCTTTGATATGTGACCTAAAATATAATTACTACAACATCAAAGATTTTCTATAAATTATTAAGCAACTAAAACAGTTCATCACACGCTAGTGAGGTGGTATGAAAATTAAAGGATCAGTCCACCCACAAAGGGTTTTAAAGTACAAAGTGTTTAGTTTTCCAGTTTAATGTAAAAGGACTTTCTGTTTAGATCCTACCATCCCTGTGCCAAGTTCCTGGGTCTGCACACCTGTTGTGCCCTTTATTAGAAGTTTCCACTATCCTTTTGCAGAGTTCCCAGGTTTGCACACATACTGTGCACATTATAAGTGGTTCTATCACCCCACACTGAGTTCTTGGGTCTGTAAAATTGTTGTACCCATTATGATTATCTCCCATTATCGATGGTGAATTCCTGTGTTTGCACCCACTATGAGAGTTTCCACCATCTCTCCTGGGTCTGTTCACCTGCTGTTCCCATTGTGAGGGGTTCTCACTATCCCTGTGTGGAGTTCCCAGGTCTGCACACCTGTTGTGCACATTATAAGTGGTTCTTACCATCCCTCCCCAGTTCCTGTGTCTGTATAGCTGTTGTGCCCTTTATAGGGGGCTTATTCCTGGGGTTAATTTCAGGGTCTGCACACCTGCTGTTCCATTATAAGGGATTTCTAACATCCCTATTCTCAGTTCCCAGATCTGTACACCTGCTCTGCCCATTATGATGGCTTCCATTATCCTTGTGCTGAGTTCCTGGGTTTGCACACCTGCTGCACGCATTATGAGCACTTTCACAATCCCTGCACATCACACGTGCTATTCACACTATAAGGTGTTTCAACCATCCCTACATTGAGTTCCCTAGTCTGTACACCCGCTGTGCACAATATGATGGGCTCCCAGTATCCCTGGGATGAGTTTACTGGTTTGCACAAATGCTGTACCCATTATATTAGGCGCCTACCTTCCCTGGGTCTGCACACCTGTTGTCCTATATACCTGTATGGTCACTTTTCAGATCAGCAAGTTCACATTTATCGGCCTGTGAGTTTTGTCGCATTCCGTCTTTAGCTCGGACAAAACCCACAAATAAGGTGGATCAATACACTGCGGTGATAATCGCACAGAGCTGCATACTGGAACACCAAATTCAGCAATCAGACACAAAGACGCTGCATCACAAAGTACCCTTTTAAAGTGTGGGAGAAGGAGGGGGGGTGTAAACAGACTCAATTTAGCTTGTACTTAACAGCAGGTAATCACACGTTGTAATCATGTGCATAGCCGCTTTTGAAAATCGCATTGACAACGCTTAGCTTTTGAGGCATAATTTACCTATTTTCCAACTACGACGGCTTTTAATGTCTGTGAAGAGAAAAAATGTACACTCGGTATTTAAAGGATGAAATAAAACCTCAAAGTACTTTTAAAATTTATATCAGCAAGAGTTACAACATTGTCCTAGAGAAGGAGGGTATTTGGATAAGTCGCATTAAATCCATAAACAAAGAATTAAAGGAAATGTATAGAGTTTTTCCATATCATCAGAATATGGGGAAGCTAAAGAAAAATGTTAAAAACCACAAAAAATATATTTTTGAGTAAATTGAAACAATTCATTTTCAAAATGCATGCACAGCCTACAGAGGGTGGGTATGTGCAACTCTTATTTTTAAACCCCAATGGGCAACTCACTCTACGTCTGGAACCATGGGATTATAGCCTAGGTAATAAAATATAGAGCGATCCACCCAACTGTCAAATGGCTATTTCCAGCCTGATAACTCCCATCAACTCACATTACCAACCATGAAATTTATGGAACAGCTTGGATAGACCAATCACTAATGCTGAGAAGAAGCACTTAAGCCAACAGCCCTATGGACTCATTGTCTTGGTTGGTTTAGAATAGGAGTCCCCAACTCCAGTCCTCCAGAGCCATGATCAGCATACATTTTTAGTATTTCTCTAACAGGCAGAAGGAAATTAAGGAATATAATTGTTTATACCAAATTTGTGTGGCATTCATTCCATTTACCACCAATGTAAGTTTTATATTTCTACTGGCCTCCCATGGTTTTAGCAGGGGTTCCCTAGAACATGAAAATTATTTGGATGGGTAAACGCAATTGTTACTCTTATATCCCAATGGGCAAATGTGTGCCTAGAACCATGGGATTATAGCACATGTGCTAAAATATAGAGCCATTTATCCAACTGATATCTCTTATCAACGCACCTTATGAACCATGAATTTTCTGGACTTTATCTTAGTTGGTCAGGCAATAGTAAATTAAGGAATAAGACCGTTTATACTAAATTTGTGTGGCATTCTTCCATTGACCACCAATGTAAGGCGTATTTTTTCCATTGGCCTTCTATGGTTTTAGCAGGGGTTCTCCAACACTTGATAATTATTTGGATGGACACATGCAAGTAATACCCTTATAATAACCTTATGCCCCAACAGAAAACTGTGTTTCCTTATTCAAGTAATTATAGCACAGGTACTCAAATGTAGAACAATTTATCCAACTCACACATGATAGCCTTCATTAGTGCAAGTTAAGAACCATGAAGTTAAGAACCATTTATGGATTGGCTTGCAAAGATTAATCCCTAATGCTGAGAAGGACTTTTGGACTCGTTCTCCTGGTTGGTTTAGGATAGAAGACCTCACCTCCAGTCCTCCAGAGCAAGAATCCACATTCTCAAAGACTAGAGTTGAGGACCCATGGTTTAGGAAGTCAGCTAATTTGCATTTTGTCAACGCTGATGATCTAAATTTAAATTGTAAATAGGTTATATTTAGATATTTAAACAACTCTACCATTTAGGCTCTATAATCTTTGTTTTAGGTTGAACTATAGTTTCAGTGCTGGCTTTAGTTTCAGCAATGCAGAATGTCATATTTCTATATGTTATCACAAAAAATGCTGAGAATTACATAAAGTACCTGGTGATTCCTCTACAATTCCAGTAAATTCCTAACTCCACGGGTGGAGTTCTGTAGTTCTAAAGACAGGCCTGACAATGCAGCTTTCAGTTTTAGTGCACCACAGGCAACATTGTTAGCTCTACTTGCTGAACTACAGAACTCTGCCTTTAAATACTTTGTCCCTCTCCACTTGCATACTTTTTTTTTTTATTTCCAGGCTTAAAATTACAGCTGCCTAAACCCGAACTGGTTCTCACACTGAGCATACTGGCCTTTGGTGGATGTTGCTCTGGGGGCATTACTATGTGAGTGGGATTTGAATTTCAGTAAGCTGCCCCTGGAAGAACTTTAAAAGCCTGGCCACAATGTTACAGGGAAAAATGATAGCTATGTCTCTCTATAAGAACAAGGTAAAAGATTTTAAGAAATGCTAGGGAATTCTAAGGTTGAGGAAGCTTGGGGTAGATTTGGGTCAAGCCTATACAAATTCTTTAACAATAACCGATGAGACATCTGGCATTGCATCATTGTTCTTGCCGGCAGCAGAATAAGTTTTTATATTGTCCTTTTGTAAACTCATGTAAAGGAGGATGTAGACCTCTGAACCCCTGAATCTTTTTTTCCCCTCTCTCTCTCTCTTCTCTCTTGCGCCTTTCGCTGTTTTATGGTGATGAAGTATGTCTGATAATGCAGGAGCGTGTTACCAGGCATAGATAGGGGTGTCATAAATAAAGCTCTCCTACTCACACAGGAGCCATAAAACAGTATTGTAGTGTGATAATTTATCAGAAGACAAGCACTGGTTTCCTTAAATAAGCCACAGTGACATTATTATGAGTTCAGGGAGAAGGCTTCAAATTTTCCCCATCAGTGCTACATGAAGCAAGGCCCCAAGTTCATCCGTCATAGCACGTTCAGTTTAGGAAAGTATAAAAAAAAAGAAACTCTGGCCTGGTACTATAGATTGCTGAAAAGTTTGCCCCTACCCTGGCTATAGGTAGGTGAAGCCAGTATAGCCGGTTCTCTACCGGCTGATGTCAGAAATGGGAGTTTTTTTTTAAAGACCTGGAATTAGTTGATAGTAGGACCCCTGGCATTGATCTGGTCTCGTGGAATAATAAATTTGTTCCCCCAGGTCATTTGGAGTTATGGTTTATATTTCCAAAACAACTATGAGATAGCTGTGGGGCTCTTCTGTACAGTATCCATCCGCATCTGCATAAAAGTGGAACTGAAAAGGCAATAAAAGTATATCTGAAAAGTATATCTAAAGCATGGGGTTCTAAGCTTAAGGTTCCTAAAGAACAACACTTGGCAGAGTATTCAACCAAGTGCTGGATGACCAACAGTAGGCCCCAGTGCAGGACTGACTTGGTCACCCCACTGAACTGACTTGGGTCTTCCGTGGGTTACTTTTGACTGTGGAAGGTACGGGGCCCTTGTCCTGTGGTACACTTTGCAACTCCCTATGCCCACCCCTGATCTAAGTTTTCTCAAGTCTATACAAAATTCAAAAAAGTTAGCTCTAGTTTTATTTTAATTATTTGCAACAATGAGGAGTAATCCCTCTTCAGTTCCACGGTAATACAAAAATAAATGATAACTGTAGAGACCTATCCCCAGCCCTAGAGAAACCTAACCCCAACCCTAGAGGAGCGCTATCCCTAATCCTAGAGGAGCCCCAGCTACTTTAGGAATATCTAGGGGTATATGAACCATTATGTCATAGTAACTCTGCAATTAAGAAGCATAAACCACAACCATGGTGGCTCTAAAGAGGAAAAAATAGCTATTAGGCCATCACCAGCTCAGTGGCCTCTGATTAACGACTGCTTCCTTTCCCGTAATCCCCAGGATTTAAAAAGGGAAGGTTACTCTCATCTTTACAGTTGCATCCTTCGTTCCTTAAAATAGGAATGGTCCGGACCTCAGCAGCCCTTTGGTTTCTCATTTAGGAAGAATTAGTCAATAGGAGGAACAATGGAATGAAAGACTCTGGATTATTCAATAAAACAGCGCAAAGTGCACTGACTATAAGCAAAATGCAGCAGACCATAGAAATCAATACGATCTTAATTTACTATAGTCAGAACAGAAAAAAGTGTGTTCTTGCTGGATGCCACAGCTTGCTGTTCACTGCACATAGTGACTGCACCTTACACTGTTTTTTTCAACCCTCTAAACAATATTCATCTCACCTACTACTCCTTTCTCCCTCACAACAGCCACTAAAACACCAGTGTTGGTTGGTGTAGGGCCTACGGGGAGCATTGCTGTCACCCAAAACTGATATTAGAGTGGTTTGAGGATCCTGGGGAGGGAAACCACCAGGTAGTTTCTTGTATCTCTCGAGGATTCGCTTGGTAAGATCTCCCTGCTGAGTTCTTCAGTCTGCACACCTGCTGTGCCCACTATAAGCAGCATTTACTTTCACTGCTGGAATCATTTTTATTGTATATTATGGAGAAAATATTAGAAGCTGAAACACAAAAATATAGACTGGAGAGGAATTATGGCCACTGTGTGACTGGTGGAGTCTCCAAGTCACAAAGGGTCCAAGGATTATTCATGGCCACCAGACACAGCCGGTTTCCAGGCTCTTTTTAAACTCCAGAAGAAGCCTAGAAATAATTTTTAGGTCTTGGGGAAACCCTCCCAAAATAGGAGGTCATTAAAATAAAATACACCTCTGCCAGGTGGCATTGGTCAGGAAACTGTAAGGCCACCATATAATAGGAGGTCAGTCAGCCAAAGCTCAAGGAACCCCAAGCAAACTCTGGAGGAACCATAGGATTTCACAGAACCTTGGTTGAGAGTACCTGCTATACCCAATTACTCAATTTACCTAAAACAAAATGATAGAACGATAGCAAAAGCCATGACAATGTAATTTTCAAATCGGAGCCAGACATGTAATAGGTTATGCTAATATTTAGCAAAAATCAACCAACCAGACTAACAAGAGCAGCAAAAAAGCTGGCAGATTTCATTTTGTGTCAGTGTTGTTTGATAGATTTACTCATCTCCAAACAACACAAAATACAAAATCAGACCTTTTCCATGCCCAGCTTTAACCCACACAAACCTTTGTTCAAATTGAACATTTCCTGCTAAGCCGTACCCTATCAGAGCATCAGAAAAATCGTGACTGTCCCATCAAAATGGGGACAGTTAGAAATTATGATTTTCTCCTCTCAAACTTAATTATTCAACGTTTTCTGGCAGAATTCCCTTCTTTGATGCTCTCCTATTCCCTGATGTCGTGGTTTGGCTTATTTACAGTTGTCTGACACAGTTCCTGCTTGCTAATTAACTTCCTGATTGCCTACAATCTGGAACTTGTCCACTGCACTCTGGCAAAATCATGCTGCCATTAGCTGCTAATGATTAATTTACTGTTATGTCAAGGGACAATCCTTGAACTCTCAGCACCCTTAATAAATGTTGACCAAGTGGTCTGCCATTGGGAAAAAAATGACACTGCTGTGATAGGTCTTTGACGGCTTGCAGTTTAAATATCAGTTTTGGGTAGAAAAGGCTGATATTGATTGTCGTAGCTTGTTATAGACTGGGCAGGATCGTTCATAGATATTCATAGCAATGAGTGACTGTTGAACGGGTCATTCATTTTTGGCCACCAAAGCCTGGTCAGATGATCATCAGCACTGGCCATGTGCATTCTGCATGTCACTAAAGCCTTACAACATGATCTAAGCTAAGATTTGATTCTCCGAAAATGGGAACACAGACTAAATAAAAAAAACAAAACAAACCAATAGAGGTCTAACCAAAGCTAAAAAAAAAAGTTTTGACTTTTAGTGTAGAACAAAAAGGTGACTGCACAACTAATTGACCTGACTGCATGGTCCCATAGCTTCCATATCAGGGCTTTCCATTGGGGCCCACATTGGAACCAAAGATTTGCAGACATAGGAGACCTTGTCACCAAGTTGGCAAGTAAAAGCATTAAAAAAAACAGGTTTATCCCAGATCTTTTATGTAGCTGTTGGGGAAGGATCGATAGTAAACACTACTGAGTGACAGCTTTGAGTCTTCTGGGGCTGCTGACATAACATGCAATATGGTGGCTCCCAGCAGCAGTCTTTGGGGTTTTGGATGTCTAAACAAAGGAGGAATTTATAGGTAAATAACATTCATAAACTCATTAAGTCCTCATATAACTTTATAGGAAGATGGGTGGAATGAATGGTCTGGTGACAGGGACTCTTTAATATGCCTCTGCAACGTTTGATATTTGAAATTTCAGCAGTAAGCGGGTTAAACAGCAAAATTTGGACCGCTGGAAAAATAGAGCATTGCGTCTTCGTGATTTCCTACAACCTTTACCCTGGCCCGTCCCACGGGGAACATTGTAATTCAATGCAAGAGATAGATATGAACTTCTGGCTGGTACGTCCGGTGATGTCACACAGACTGTCTCTTCTGTATTATCTGTCAGAACAACAGAGACAGACACGGAGAAGCCACCAACAGTGGCCCCCCAGCATGGTGCAAAATACAAAACATTGCCTTGTGATTTATGGCCATGAATCTGGAAAATAGGAGTTAAATACGTTTTCGTGGCAGAGAATGTTCGTTCTGTGGTGTGTGGGTAAACCGCAACATGATCATTTATTACCTGAAGGTCAAAAATAGACCGTGACATTTTCTTTTCATATATGAAGATTTATCGGGAGCTCTGAAAACAAACGTTGCTTTCACAGATAATAACTGCAAGAGCAGTGCCCCCCCTCCTAGTGCACAAACATTATATATTATATATCTGGTAACATATATCATTTCTATATAGCAACATATAGGATTTCCATATCTCATTCATATTGTAGCAATTAGTGGCCTATACCTAATCAATGTTCATTGTGGGCCCTTTTTACATATATAGGGGCCAACTTATAACGTATGGCCATATATATATAAATATTCCACTCGTTTATAAAGCTCAGAGCTATGCTTCAAAATGCCCCATTATTCTGCTAGCTTCATGATTCCTAAGCCAGGGGAGTGCTACCCTTGTCCCCATTTGTCCCCCAATAATGAAGCTTCATTCTTGCTGCTACATTAGGTCAAGCAAGGCACCAAACTGGGCAAATTGGTGGTTTGGGTACACTTTAGGAGCATTCCCTTTGGCTGATGAGATGAAAAAGATCCCAAATGTGTAACTGCTGTTGGTTGTTATTGCCAGAACAGGGGAAGACGCCATTGCTGATGACCTCCATTTGTGGTGGGGAAGTGAAGAGGAGATAGGAGGACTTTTATGGAGCAGTTTTATCGTGTTGCTGGACTTTTTAAATGGGTAAGCATGTGTTTTTTAGGTGTTTTATATAAGGTTTATATATTTTTTCATTTTAATTAGGTTGGGTATTTATTTTCACCCTAATGCTATAATAACTGAAACTAGAGAGCGGATATCAAAATCGGCCCCTCACTGCCTTAGTGTGCTATACTCGTATGTTCCTCCAAACTACACCAAAACTCACAGTCATACAAGCTGGGCCCTAATCCAGTTAACTTGCCACTTCAGATTTGATTTGTATAAAAAAAATTAGAGACCATAGGTCCCCAAAAAATGCATCCATACCCTGGTGGAAACTCAACCTGTGGGCCTCCGGAGCTGCCCATAGAGTCCCGCCATTCTCTGACAACTGTTGCATGAAATTTGGGGTTCCCCATCTGGACAGCCTTGGGTGCTTCATGAAAGCTCTATCACTATCTCAAGTATAAAATTGCCCGTAGCCTCTGTGAACCAGAAAACAAAAAAAAAAATACGTTCTGATTTAGGAGGAAATTAAAAATGTAATAACTTGGCTGCAGGTGCTTTCAATAAAGCTTTTACTTCCTCCGAGCCGGCCAGGCCTCTATACATTGACGCAGTATAGATGATCCCTCTGGCTGTCAGAGAGTCTTCATTACCTCCAGTCTGCAATAAAGGGAAGGGGTTACAGTACAGGGGGGAGGGGGTCTGAAATATGTTATATATAGACAGACATGCATGGAAACGTGGTGCACAGTGGAACAAAGAAGCTTTATTTTCTTTTGCTTACTGTCAGTAACACTACACACAAGAGAGAACTGCTAACAATACTGATCAACCTAAAGTAAACCCATTATGGGAAAAGCGTTACAAGTTTAACTCTTTCCTAAGGAACTTTTGGAAGTTTACACAATACGGCCAATACTGGCCATATCATCTGCATGGGCTTAGTGGGCACCCTAATTAAAGCCATGTGGAATCCCCCTCCAACTCCATTTTTTCAAGTATATAACATCCTCCACTGCCCTTGGAAAGCTTTACAAGATGTGTTTGTGGGAATACAGAAGAACTTTTGTAAGGTCAAGTTGATGTTGGGTGGTAAGACTTGGCTCTCATTGGCTATTGCAGTTCTTCCAAGGCGTCAAGTAGGTTTGAGGTCAGGGCTCTCTAAGGGCCACTTCTATTCCTTAACATCACACTAATCAAACCATGTCTTTATGGAGCTGGTTATGTACTCTCAATCATGGGACTCAGTCATGGTGGAACCGAAAAAGGCCTCCAACAAACCAATATGACAAGTTTGGAAGCACACACTTGTTCAAAATGCCCAAGTGTTAAAGAAGACCTTCTACTAAAAATAAAGGTCAGTTTATGCTGGTCATCCCCTTCCTTTCCAATTCACCTACTATATTAAAACAGGTAAGTGTGGTGTCATACAGCACGTGAGGTCTCATGAGAAGACCCATAATAGACTGGAGTACCTTAAAGATTTCACCAGTTCTGTAATTCCCAGGACTATATTTGGAAAGGTGGTGACATCATGACTGGATATGCGAAAGACGAGGGCAAGCTAAGTATAGTTCTAACTTAATCATTTACAAGTATGTTTTTCACCTACACATAGTAGATGATTTGAGGAATAGGGGGTGAATGGTAGGTTCACTTTACATATTTTATTATTTTTAGATAGCTCCCAGTGTCAGATATATAGTTCCTAATAAGCAATGTGTCTGTGTATTACTTCTAGGAATGTGTTATGACAGGGATCACAGTACCCCCTCCCTAATAATGCCTCCATCTGTTTTTTTATCCAGGAAAAATGGGGCTACCCAGACTGGGGTCACCATCTGCTTTCTGGACTGAGATGACAGCTCGGGGATGACACAGTCAGGGTAAATCGGTGCCTTTTTTGCAGTTCTTGGCTGAAACTGATCAGTCTCTGCTTCATCTTTCCACCTTGTGACTTGCTACAAAGCAACAATGGTACAGTCTTATCCTTGGAGGAAAACCGACTGAAGACATGCTTCCTCAGCCTGCAGCAGACTGAGGATCATCTTTTCCCAAGCAAAGTCATTAGACGGGAGCTCAAGAAGGGCCTTTAAATTATAAAGTGTGTATACTTTGGTATGTATTGTAACATCTTCGTTATCTATTCATGCTTAGGTCCAAATAAAAAACCAAAGAAAGTATGTGACCATTTTGATCAGCATAGCTACATGCTATGCACGAAAACAAGACATTCATTATATTATATTATTTCATATAAGATGGTCACATCTTTCTATTTAATATAAATAGGAAACATGACCATAGTTTGTCCTCAAAGTCTCATTTGCACCCTGGCACAACAATCCACCCTCTTACTGCAGAGCAAGCTCTCCCTTTCCGACATGGGCACCATGCCCAGCTGAAACATTTATCAAAGTGTGCTTTAAACAACATGCAAAAAAATTGTTGCTTGCTGCACAGAATCGTCTCAAAATACAAGCAGCCTGTAAATATTTAACCATGTGTTTTAGTTAAACCTATCAGAAAATAGCCTCCGACCCACCAAAGGCTGAGCTAATGCGCTGGCCTCAAGAAGAGAACCTTTATTTTATTTTTATTTTTACAACCGACGCACAGTTTCCAAGCACTGAAGGCAGGTGAGGTAAGCCTATTTTCCTGTAATGGTTTTATTTATAGCTATCGCATCTGACGTTGCGTGCTCTTCAAAACCACCTTGTGTGAATAATTGTGATCATTCCTACATCAAACCTTTCTCCTGATGTTCCACCCTGTCACGGAGTTGAGAGAGTGAAGGAATGTACGCAGGATGCACAGTGCCTTTGAAATAATGGTTATATTAATGTTGTTAATTTTTGCAAAGCGGTTTAAAACTATAACATGTGTGATTGCTATTAATGGCGGTAGGACTGCCGCCATGGCAATGCTGTTGACTTTATTATTAAACCTAAGATTGAAAGGGTGGTGAAATGCTGTTTATTCGAAGGCCCTTTATTCTAAGGAGCTAACTAAACAGGGTACATTGCATTTCATTTTCTAAGTATCAGTGTGACATTTACCCAATGACATGTGGAGAAGGAGATCCTTGTTCAAAGGCTCCGCCCATGAGGAGCATCATCTACTTGATACATTAAATTAGGCTTCACTAAATCATTGTGGTTTTTCTTTCATCAGGGCTTTCTCTTGATGCTCCATCCTTTTTACAGAGATGTTGTAATATAAATAAATCAACCAACTACAGTGCATGGCTAGACATGGCTCCATTATTGTTGTGATTAGTTCCCCTATTGTTTCATTATTATGTCTTTCAAAGTGGTTTGTGAGAGGTTTGTTGGAGAGAACTCCAAGGTGTGTTTTTTCACAGTTGCATGATTGCAATCATGGCAGCTATTGAACATAAAGATGATGGTAACAATTCCCCCATTCTACGACACTTGCCGTAAGGAACTTTCTCAACCACGCACACCAAATTTTAGCTTCTGAAAATCATCACTGTGTGCTTGTTGGAGTACAGAAAGATCTAACACATAAAAACTTGTATAAAATTAGTATATGAGTACATTTTCATAATCTTTTGATCTGTCAATATCCTCTCAACTTTTTTCCTTCTACTAGAGGACTAAAGGGCAATAAAAGAGGACATTATTGTCCTGTTCTGTTGATCATACAGCACATGAGAACCAACGCCCATTATGGTTTTACTATTCTGCTGGCCTTGAAATGCACGTGTGTACCAATGCTTCTTGTCTCATGCCTATACTTCTGTCTGTGCATGACAAGTATGTGAATATTGCAGTGGCTATGATGAAGTTCCATAGGGATCTTGCAAATCAATGTAGCCATCGCAGAAAAGTAGGTGCTCAGGAGAAATGGAACCAATGGATCTGCAGCTGAATTTATTCACAACAAGCACATGATTTAGGGTAAGTGTGGCTCCAATATATTAATTTTTGGCATTTTGAATTCATTAAAAGTTCAAGGAATTCTCTAAAGAGGACACAAAATGCCCTTCCCATTGCATCCCATTAAAAACTTGAATGACACGAAATCTTCAAAGTGGGACCACAGGTTGGAACAGAAGGTGCGAATAACTATACTGGTCCTAAACTCTATACATATATAAAACAGAGAAGAGAATCAATATAAGAAGCATTGGACCCATTTAAAATCTTGGTATGTGATCAACACAATTTGTACGCATTCATCAAATCATACCCCATTAATGTGATCTGTATGTAGAGTTATTAAATTATATATGGACCAGGATGAAGGAAAAAAACACACAAAAACTCACATCATAATACATGTACTAATGGTCTGGAATATATAGCCCAACCCCTCAGCCCAATTCTTTAATTTTGTTTATATTTGAAAAATCAATAAAGTTTTTTTAAAAATCAATAAACTTTATTAAAGAGATATATGAACAGCGGGTTAAATTGCCAGTTCGTACTGTATTAAAGATGTAGTTGAGAAATTTTCTAAAGGTTATAAAAGATACAATAAATGGCTAAACAGAAAATAAATAATTCTGTTTCTCAGAGTTTTCTCTGTCAACACCGCATTATGTTCTCTATGTTAAAGAACAGTCTGTATACTCATATACGTCTAAAAGGAAGTGAAGCAGATATCATGATATGTGATTTACAACTACGTAGGGAAATTAGATGGCAACGGGGTTATGGCAACCGAGGTTGGTCGAGGCCGGTTTCGTCTAATTGATTCCCTGGATAATTAATTGACCTGTAGATAATAAGTCCTGGGGAGATGACATGAGTCAAGAAAACACAAATTCATTACAAAAGGATCATCTCCTTTATGATGTCATATTCTGCACGTCCCAAATCACATATGTCTGTTTTCAAATGGTCGTCCCCCTTTGGGTGTCTCTTCTTTATTGGCTTGTAAATAAACTTTGTGTGACGTCTCTTAAATATTTTATGTTTTATATCTTTTTTATCGATAAATATTTTTGACATTCGGAAAGCCCAACCTAAAGCAAAACTGCACTTAAAAGGGGGTGTCAGGAAAAGACCAATTGGTCCACTGATTCTGCCCTTTTTTGAATATAGATTTATATTTGTTCCAACTCTGTGGAATTCTGTTAGTTACTTAATACTTAGTAATACTTTTCTTCTTGAAATTCAAAATTAGAAGTTTGAGCTAATTTTCCCATGTTCATCGTAGCCTCATATTGAAAAGTCTGCCCTCTTGAATGTTTTCCACAACTTTTCTTTATTTCAGGATTTTAATTTTGTTCCCTTTTCCCTTTTTTTCCTCAAGACAGTTCATATTAAGTTTGCTAGGCTTTCTATTTCTACTTTCATCTCTAATCAATCTATCTTATCAATACCTAGTAATACACCCCACTGTTCTATCTATATAGGGAATCAGGACCTCCTTCCATCTGCTGGTGACCCCCCTAGTGATACACCCCAGAATTCTATCTATATAGAGAGAACAGGACCTCCTTCTATCTGTCGGTGACCCCTTAAGTCCCCCCATTCTATCTATTTAGGGCGATCAAGACCTCCTGCCATCTGCTGGTAAACCCTATAGTGATACATCCCCCAATTCTATCTACATAAGGGTTCAGGAGCGTCTTCCATCTGCTGATGACCCCACTAGTTATAAATCCTTCAATTCTATCTATATAGGGGGATCAGTAAGCAACAATCTCTCTGTAAGGTATACATTATTTGCAATGGGCACAACATGAGTTGCTGCAATGGGTTGTTATTCATTCCAAATGCCCCTTACCAGTTCACTGCAACAAAAATCTCTGATTTTCCCCTTTGTGGGTTTCTGTGTGATTTTCAAAGTGCAGTCTGCAATACACTGCTTTGCAATGTGGTGTGTTTCGCTTGCTATTCCAATGAATAGGCTTCCGAATGCTACACATGGCTGCACACATGAATACTCATGAGCATTGTCGAAAGCACAGAACACAGGCATAGTAGGGACAGGCTCCTATAATCCCTTTTACATGGTAAATGCTGAAAGAAAGAGGAGGATGTGATCATGTCATATGACATTAATCATATATACTTGTATTTTTTTAAGGAGTCAATTAGGGCAAATCTTTTGAGTTAGCTGATTTGATGAAACTTTGGCTTCAGAGCTCGATAGCTTAAACCAATGCAAAAGATGACATTTTATTTTAATTGTTTCTATTTCTTATCCCAATAGGAAGGATTGTAGGATGACCATATTCCTGCTATAAGGGTAATGACAATATTTCATCATTTATTTGAAGCTCACAACTGGATGGGGTAGAGACAACGTCCTTTCTTTACATTTTAACGAAAATACTTGCCAAGATTTATTTCCAGTGACTTGCAGAACGTAAGCATTTTGGACACTTTGCCGTATTCCCAAATGATTTCACTAGACAATATCACTGAATAACTGTAGCGAGTCAACATAAAGTGATAAATTAAGTAGAGATGGTAAATATTTAACCCCACAACTCTCAGGGGAGGTATGTATGTATTTCCTGATATAATCACAGTTTAACAAGTCCCATGTGCCAACCTATAGCAGAGGAGAGTGGTTAGCCATTTAATCTATGTACACGCAACACGCACAGCTGCTGTACTGCATTTGAATGTGACAAATTCGCAGAGTGATTCAACAAGCCAGCGCAAAGGGCAATTTGGTATAGGGTACATTGTAAAATAAAACATGCTAGTTACACAGTTTGCCCTATCATTGCCCTTATGGTGTATTGAATGCACCCAATAAACCAGTGTGACTAAAACGGTATAGTAACAACAAGAAAAAGTTTCAATAATTCAATGCAATTCAAGTACTTTGGCCATTGGACTGTTGGAAGTAAATGGAAAATCCAAGAATAAATATAAGGAAATCAAAAAGAGAATTGGCGCTTAGATAAACACATGCCTGATTAACATTGGTGGTTGAAACCCCAACGGAACTCTTTTGGCACAAATGCTTGTTGTGAAGGTAATAAATAAAAATTAAATCTAAGTTAAAGAGAAGAATAAGATCAAAAAAGATCATTTCCATTGCTTGTCCTGCGAGGGCTTGGATGCTTAATGGAAAACGAGGGTGAAAGAAGAAGGTCTGGGTCATGTTGCCTAAACAAGCTAACCTAAATCACAAGTTAATCACGTCCTCATCTATCAGCAGGTCCTGGACAAGAGCTCTCATAGGGTGATGTAATCATTGCTTCACCAAATGCAGGTCAATCAGTGGGAATTTCACTTTTATTAGTTCACACTGACTATTTAAGCCTTCAGTTTGATTTAGAACTGCAATTATCAAATGATTAATAAATCAATTATTTAATAAATAATAAGCTCACGTAGTCTTAGATTGATCACCTTTATAGATCCCTTTAAATGTGCTATTTATTTCTACAATAGTATAGTTAATCCTAGCTATGTAACAATGGAATCATATTTCTAATAGGATGTGATGACTGATAGACATAAAGGCATGGATCGCTTTGAAGGGAAATTACAGCTTGTGTTAAAATGACATTTTTAATGACGAGTCAATTCTACTATGATTCAAATCAACTCATCAGATGATAAGACAATAAGATAGAGTGGCCAGTCAGACATTTTGGCAGCTGATTTGTTTGTGGAACCAATACCAGTAAAGCATCTGAATCATACTGAATCAAAGCATCATGGCCTTGTGATATTTAGTCTAATAACTACCTCTATTCTCCTGAGATATGATCTTGAAAATTGAGAGGTGTTCAATAATTTCAACCCTTATATGACTATATACCCTTATATGTCTAGTTGTAATGTAAAAACACATGCACCCATTTATAAACCGACTCAACTGAAGAATGCAACCCAACTTTTTCGCCATAGCAATTCCAACTCAGTGCCTTTAAGACCCACCCAAGTAAAAAGACCCCTCTAACTGTTAGGACATTAGGTAGGACCATTTGAGATTTATATCAACCCAACCATTCAATGATCTACCAACATATAACCATTGTGAGTAAAATAATTATTCATAAGGTCACATTCACATCTGATGTTGTATAAATGTTTCCAGAATTTACAAAATTACCTTAAGGGATAATATTAATCTCCTCAGCTACTGTTTAATAATTGTAAAATCCTTCAAGCTTTCAAGCCAACATGGCCAGAGTTCCAGAATCCTAACCAATTACAGTTCAAAAACACAAATGCAAATCTTTAGGTTGACGTTTCTTAAAACTGGAACCTCCAAAATGGTCTTTGGGTTTTTTCAGTAAGGGTGGTGTCATGGCCAGTTATCATGCAAATCGCTGCAAATTTACTAATATAGGGTTACTAATCCCAAAACAACCAATCATTTTTTCAGTCAAATTAGCTAAGGTTGATAAAATAGAATATACTATTGGTTGTTGTGAGTTAGTTCACTTTGCACATAGCAAACAATGTCAAACTACCGTCTGTCTTTTTTAAAACAACATCTGGACATCCATCTATCCAAATAAAAAACTACATGCAAGCAAACAAATTCAAAACCACTTTTGACCAATTGCTCCTCCCAGAATAATCCAAATATCAATAAAAAATTCAACAAATACAAAAAACAATGACTGATCTCACTAGTCTAGATCTGCATAATATGGAGCAATGAACAAAGCCTCAAAGTATAATAAAGTCAAAAGCCACAAAAGACAAAACTTTTGTAGACAACAGTTTAGAATATTAGTTTATGCAAGATGATCGCTTAGAAGTATGGGATTAACCTCATTCTGCCAATAAAGCTAATATGAGGGAAAGGAGGCATCTCTCCACATTCTACTAGGCGATATCTCTCAAGCATTGTTGGCCCGGATAGAAGCAGTATGGGATCTGTTATACAAAACAACTTTATATCTTTTTTTTAAGTATTATTTGTCTTTTTGATTTTTGTTTTTGGTAGGTTGTGTTCAATGTTGGCCTGGTATAAATAACAATAGTGTATAATAATTTAACACCACCAGATATTGTGGCAATAAAAATCACACAGGCACCCAAATATTCTCAAATTATCAAATATTCCCAGATCTTCTGTAACATGCCATTGTTGTCAGATGGTAGGTTCAGGCTTGTTGGCAAATATTGTAAAACTAGCAATTAATCCCTGATTAGTTATAATGTTAAATGCACCTATAGCTTAATGCAGCCTTACTTGCAATTTCTTCCAGATTAGTGCAATAATTCAGAATGAAACAACTCTATGAATATGTACATGAGTGGTCTGACATAAAGACCAGTCATTGGTATTCTGTCCCCCTCTGCATACTAAATAATCTTGTGGTTACCCCCTTTAGTTCCCAGGAGGTGGTCTCATTTTAAGTCCCACCCAGAAGGAGCAACGTGATGATGTCACAACTGCTTTTACACAGTAATATCAGGTTTTACAAAGGCATTTTCTGCACATACATTGGATTTTTAACTTTCTGCTTTTGAAGTGATATTTTTAAATTAAAATGTGTGCCAGAATTTGAGCTGTTTAAGAATTTCCAACAACACTAAACTTTGCCATAAAGGTCTGAAAAACGAGTGACATTTATAGATATTTTAGTAATGGGTTAGACAATTTCTGAATCTTAAGCATTTTAAATAACAGTTCCCATCCTGTACCAATATCAGGCTCAGCATATTGCTTGGACCAACATAAAATCCAGCTCTTGTAGTAGAAATGGAGTGACTTACCCCGGGGAGAGTCTTCTGTTCGTGCAGAGCACTTTGAGCTTTCAGAGCAGATTCTCGTTCACAGTATGTAAGGAAGGCACAGCCTGTAATGAGCAAGACAAGGCATTAGCACAGATTCACCTTAACCTAAAAACAAAAATGTAACTCTCTATACAATATGTATAAAAGCGAAGAAACATTCCAGAAATCAGGAACCAGAGTCAATCTAATCCAGTAACCCAATGGTACTTACTGTATGAGGAACATGGACTGCTGTAGATACTAAAGATAGACTAAAGATCAAGTGTAAATTTATATATATATAGTGGTTATGTAGCTCTAGGAAATTACAAACAGAGTATTGTGCACATGTACTTTGTCTTGCTATTGGTAAATAGACTACCTTTTTTGTTGGTTCCCTCTCCCCCCCACCCTTCAAAGCCCCACAGTCAGCATAGAAACAACTTACCGATGCCCAGTAGATGAATAAAACCTCTCCTACAGTTTTCCTCCCAAACAATAATTTCCTCCCCTCCCATCTCTCTCACCAGATTTGGTCTGAGATTTATTGACTACGATTTGACTTACATCTCTTCTTGCTGGAGGAGAAGCTGTATTCAAGCACCTACAATGCAAAGATCTCCCTGTTTTATTGCATTCATTCTGTGGATCTGTGCATTCTACACCTGAATATTGCTCAAATAATTACTGCAATGACTGGGTACCCTGTTAATGAGGGTCAGTTTCAAGGTTAACGGTAAGGATGAATTGCACCAGAGTGACAGCAGCTACATTGGTCAATATATATATATTTTATATAGTGAATATATATATATATATATATATATATATATATCACTATTTTCCAACAAGGAGAAAAAAAATACTCACTGATCCCTTGAAACAATCGCATGTTCCCTGGAATCTCTGGTCCTCTGTTGTAATAAACCTTTATTCATTTTTCTACCTACATATGTAGCTGCTGGATCAACAGATTTTACCCAATGTGGCTTACATAGCATTGGCTAGCATGCACATTGAGGTGAAAAATACAGTTGGATGGGATATTTCGGTGAATGTGTCCACTTTAACGTAATCGCTAGCAATAAATGTAACCCCTACAGAATCTGCAATATGAAATTGGATCAGCACTAAAAATGATCTGAACTATCATCTTCTTCTGGAGTCTTTTAAACAAGTTCATAAATAAAGAGTAATGCTTTCTCCCCGGAATATCTGGTTCTTCCACACAGTTCCAAGAGGCACCCTGATGGAGATTATTTAATTACGTTTCACTCCTATAAATATTGTTGTTTAATGGTGTATAGAAAGAGATATATCAAATCCGTAATTAAAATCTGTTGCCATCGGTATAATATTGGAATAGGTTTATTAAATTCTATAGGAATGTTAACTTCAGGAAAACCAATACTTAATTCTGAAAATCTGTTTTTAAGGGTGACTGTACTTATATATAAAATCCTGTGTTCCATACCAGTCCACCGATTACATTAGTTCTTGGAGTCAGGCGCTCGGTATTGGAACACTATATGGTAACAGGTTTGTGGACACCTGGCTTTTACATTTATATGGGAGAGTTGGACATTCTAAAACCATGGATATTAATATAGAGTTGGCCCGACTTCTGTAGCTTTACCAGCCTCCAGTATTCTGGGAAAGCTTTCCACAAATTGTATGTTTGTGGAATTTTGTGCCATTTAGCAAAAATGAGCTTATTTGAAGCCAGGTATTGATCTTGCATGAGAAGCCTTGAAAAGTCCACTGCTCCAGGCTGATATCCACCTATCAAGGAACTTTGATATGTGCATAATTCCTACCAAGATGTAGTTCACTGAACTTCCAAGTAGATATGTTGAAGAAAAGGAACCAGGCAAGACAATGTATGAGGAAAATAAATGAATCTTTAATGCAATGTAAAGAAGGCCAACCGGACAGTGGATTTTTTTTGCCTATATTGTAACTACTTCCAGCTAGCAATGACAGGGTACCCTTTCAATAAGGATCAGCTTCACTGTTTCTAATGTGATTGTTGGGGATGTGTTGCACCAGAGTGGCTGCAGCTACATGATTCAATATAGGCTAATTTACTTACTCACTGCTTGTCAATATAAAAATATTTGAATGCCCATAGCTTGGCAACATTTCTACCTTAATGTATTGAAGCATGCGATGGAACGTCCACTACTCCAGTTTGATATCCGCACATATGTCCTCCTAAGATGCAATCCACTGCACTACCAAGTTGATGAGTTGAAGAAGAGGAAACAGGTAAGGCAAAGTATGAACAAAATAATCCTAATCTTTAATGCAATATAAAGAAGGCCAACAGGACAGTCGATAGGTCCCAGCAACCACTCAACCAACATCTACAATGTCTCTTAAGTCCTAGAGGGCCCTTGGGACCTTCTAGTACCCATACAAAAATGTGACTATAACATATAAGTGAGATATTGAGCTGAATATCAAAGTTTAAATCTGATTCATGTCATATGAGTTTAGCCCGTGCAAGCTCGTACCTCCTACTGCTCTACATGGTGGTGTTAGGGCCCAAGAATAAAATCCCCTGTATTTTCCCAGTGCCAGAAAGGCCTTGCACAATATAAGAAGACATTCAACTGAGGTTCTTATATAATAGGGCGACCAGGTGCTGAACATGAAAACTAGAGCTTCTCAGTGGGTAGGCTGCGTCGCCTGAGCGCGTTCCAAATTTTCATGTTTGACCATAGTGTTCTTCTAGCACAACATGACCCTAATGTAGATACAACATTGTTTTGCCAAGGTATCGGGATAGGTTGCAGTATTATATTACGTTATTGCACACAGAGATAAATTTTCTGTGTTTCTGAATCTCTCCAGGTGTGACCGTGGCAGGTTACACTCTATTAACTTGTTTACAGCCTGTGGAGAATGCCGATCTTTGTAATGTATCCCGCCGGGTGATGAATAGATGAGGTGGAGTATAGAGGGTATGGATAAATACAATAGGGTTTCTTCTTTCTTTCTTAACTATACTTGAAGGGAAATTGGTTGGAGAGATAGCTCTGTCCAAAGGTTCAATGTATGAAATATAACCTAAAATTAATTTTCAGATAAAGTTTGAGGGATAATTGGATGGTGGAAATTGACAATTCACCATATAAAACATCACATTGTAGGTAATAAACATAATGCCTACAGAACATAGAAAGAATATTCAGGGGTGAAAATTGAGAATTAGAGGTCATATAGAACATATAGAGGTCAAAGTAAAGCTAGTCAAGGCTATAAAATGTGCATAGGCCTAGATACATATTTCTTAGTGGAAGATTCACAAAGGCTTGATGTATTTGAAAAGAAGGTGCTTAAGGATATGTATGGAAAAATTTATTATGGAGACATGGAGAGAGAATATCAAACTTTAATAAAGATAAGGATGGTAAATTAGCAATAATATCACCAAAAATGGTGTCGTCATACTAAACAGATAATTTAAATTTGCAAGAAGAGAAGGAGCAGAGGAGTGGAAAAGAAGAAAAAGAGAAAGAGACGAGAAACAGAAGAGAAGGAGAAGAGAAAGAGAAGAGGAAAAGAAGAGGAAGAGAGGTCACTAAACACAAACGTCATGAAGAGAAGGGATGGAAGGGGAGGAAAGGTAGGAGAAGCAAATGAAAGGGAAAGAATGAGAAGAAAGGGATGGGAAAAGAAGTCACTAAACATGTTGAGAAGAAAAGTCACTAAACACACGTTACGAAGAGAAAGGAAAAGAAGGGTCGGAAAGGAAATAGAAGGTAAAGAAAGGAAAGAAAAGGGATGTGAAAAGAAGTCACTAAACATGTTGAGAAAGAAAGAGGAAGGAGAGGAGAGCAACTAAAAAAGATCAGAAAAAAGGATATATTGGCCAACCCAGATCAACATTGGTGAATAACATAATTAGGACATACAGGAGAGAAAAATGGAATGATGGAGGATAAAAAACAGCCTGTAGCAAATCCAAAATCCCAAGATTTCACCAGTTACCAAGCCATTTACAAAACATCTTTACGACTAAACCACTCTGTAGTTGGTTTGACAGGAGGTACTTCATGTGACCACCCTACAGCCACAGCGTTAGCATGTTTACAGTTATATCTTGTAGCTTAATAGATGTTCAGAAGAAATCATTGGCCAGATTTGAAATCTACGATTTTAAATCAAAATTTGACATTTTAAATCTCGTAAATTGTATCAGGGTTATTTGATGGTAATGATTGCTTTTTTTAGTGCTACATATTGTGCCATTGTGGGCCTGTTGTGTTTTTTTATTGGTATGGGTTGTTACTATTTGTTCATCTGTGCCCCACCTTTTCTTGGTTTATGGATCTTTGAAGGTGTTAAGGCTTGTTTAGATGGGCAAGTAAATAAGTGGTTTGTAATATTTGACTCATTGGAAAATGTGATGGAACCGCCAAGCTCTATCATTAATGGTTATCAGTTAAATAGCAGCTGTTAAGCTAGTGGTATGGTTCTATTTTGGATCTATTTTAGGTTCTAAGGTTTGGTTCTAGTTTAAGTTCTATTTTGGCCAGTGAAAAATACAGCATTTTATGGGCATTTTCTGTTCAGCTGTTCCATAGGCTTGAATGGCACTTGCTAAATAGGTGTAAGTGGGTTTTAAGCATTTAAAAGACTTTGGGGAGCATTTGTAAGGATGATGTACAGTCTAATAGCATGGGTTTGCTTCCTATACCCTTCCAGTTTCTGTGCCAGACAAGCTAGACAAAGCGAGAAAACCCCTGCTATAGAATTTAGTAGGCATTTGGTAAAGTCTTGAAAGCACCTATCCTAACTGCTGGCTGAATGGAAGGTCATGTTATGGTGTAGTTACAGCCGACTGGATGCCAAATTTTAACCCATGAGTGCTTAATAAATAGCAACCACAATGCCCATGTAAACGAGCCCATAATCCCACCAACTAGTACTAGTTTCTCTTTACTAGTCTTCTGATCCAGTTTATTTCTATGTGTATTCCAATGCCGATAATGCCCATAGTTGCCCAGTTAAAATATCTCAAGTTTTTAGACTAGGAAGCTAAGAAAGAAGAGGTCCACAAGGAAGGACTACTGATACACTCTTACCAGTGTAGCTCTTTGAAAAATGCTGCCAAACAGCCACTATGAATATTGTCACAAAGCAGAACAGAAACACTACAGGTAACAATTTCTGAGCATTTATAAAAAGCCAATTTGTTATTTTTAGTCATTTTAAACAGCTAAATATTCCAATAACGAACACTAATATATTAAAATAGGATTGCCTACTCTGTCGCAGCAGCTTTACATTTCTGACCACACAACTGAGACCTTGTGACATAGGACTGCAGGTACCTGGCCAATCTTTTCGATTCTGAAAATAGCATTGATTTGTATGAAAAAGATGATAACAGCAGGGTATGTTATGAAAGGAATCTCTAACCTCTGCGGCCACATTCCACAATATTACACAACGGCTCGTCTCCAGCCCCTAACCCCGGCTCTGCTCATAAAACACTTGATTGTAATATTTGAATATCTTACCCGCTTGACCACTTTCTGCTTTAATTGAATTACCGCAATATTTCATTTAATGTGCAATTTTATTTAAACTCCATGAGATTTTTTTTTATTAGCATTATTAATTGGTAATTCCGGACAGATCTGATCTATTTCTATTTGCAGCTCTAACTGTGTAAAGTAGAAAGTAAATAAATAAAATGAAGGCAGCAAGGAGACTCAGGAATGGCTGTCAGCCTTTTAGGCTGTGCATGGGCAATACTTGCAGAAGGGGACGCTGAATGTGCCCCCCTCATATCTGCTGAGCACCTTCAACCTCCAGGCTGAAACAAAACCCACAAGGTTCGGTACCAAAGAACTTGGTCCAATGTGCCCTGCACAACATTAATGTACCAAGAAACCTAATCACTGAAATATTATAAAATCTTTATCATATTAATGTCAAATTAAACATTTAGCATGGCCACAAAGAGGTGCATTCGGTCTGTTAATTAAAGCCCTCCAAGATTGGAGAAGATAGACTTTCATGAAAAAACGTGAGAGATCCAGCAAACGTGTAATGGATTTCTTTAAAAAAAAATTACTATTAATTGGCAAATGTTTTTAATTCTAGACCAGATCCATTTCAGGTTTGCTGAACCACCCAAGTTCTTTGTTCCTCAGCCTTGGAGAAAAATATCTTTTTCTTGGATCTCTTCTTCAGTCTTGGAGACCCATTGTTTCCATGTAATTTGCCATAGATATACGTGATAAGCAAAGGGACCAATGACTTTTATACCTGAGTCAAATAAATGATGGTGAGCCCATGGATTGAACGTATTGAAGCAAAATAAAATATATTAAGTTATTGGGTTTATATATACATTAATTGTCAACCAAACCCATTATTACGCCCATTCATACACCTATTCATACTTGGCATACTCACAGTGCATTGCATTGTGGTTCTATTTAATAATTTTAATTCTAATTCTAATAATTCATGGGTGTTTTTTGCACGTCATTCCAGCCCATTGAAAATGAGCAGACTGCCATGATGCAGCACACCTCAACACAAGGTAACGAGTTGCATTAATTCATAAAGTGATGAGATCCAAAAGCCTAACAATAAACCTGAAGCCATCACATAACATTTTGACTTTTATGGCCAAATCATTACAGTCACCTGCACAGATCCCTAGTTCAGTCCATAAAATTGGTAACCAAGCAATGATAAAAATAATTTGGACAGACTGAAAAAAATATTCTTTGTTTTTACGCTGATAAATCAGGTACATTGTCTGTGTTATAGGGAGATCCTATGGGGTAGACCTTGCATCAGATATATTTGGTAAGTGCATGCATGTTCAATAATGTATCAGTGGTACAGTAAGTATTTATTACATCTCATAGAGATCTCAGTATTACCCCCACCAATGCATTCTCTGTTCAGGACAGAGTCATTATTGTTCAGGCATCATCCAGGATTATTTTATTTATCAATTGAATGACAGGGTCCTGGTTTTACTACAGTTTTTTATATGTTTTGGGGGCAGCACGATGGCTCAAAGGTTAGCACTCTGACCTTTGCAGTGCTAGGTCCCAAGTTCAAATCTAGGGCACTATCTGCATGGAGTTTGCAGGTTTGTGTGGGTTTCCTCCCGTTACTCCAGGTGTTTTCTTTCCACATTCCAAAAAACCCTACAGTTAGGTTAATTGACCTTAGACTGTGGTAAGGACATATGACTATGGTAGGGACATTAGATTGTGAGCTCCTTTGAGGGACAACTAGTGACATGACTAAAGACTTTGTACAGCGCTGCATAATATGTTAGTGCTATATAAATACTAGATATATATAAATAAAAAATAATAATATGTTCATACATATCTGACACAGATCAGTCACTCTCTGAATATCTTGCAGCCTGATTACTTAGGGAAAGGAAACTACAGAAATGCTTCCCTGTGCCTGCAGCAGACTGATGACATCATCTCAGCCTAGACAAAGTCATTACTGCAGCTATTAGGAAAAATAAAATAAAAAGTCCAACACAACTATTTATGAAACTGATATGATCACTATCACGCAGATACCCAAAAAGAGATAATCGATTGGCTCCAATTTCCTTTTTCCATTTTTCCAAAGGCTACTTAGAGGGTGTAACTGTCGAAATCGCAGACAACAAAAGCTTCCAGCTGACAAATCAAACAGAGAAGGGAAGTTACATTTAATTTCAGTGCTAAATCAGAGTCTGAGAGCTCTCCGAGGAACAACAGAAACTGCTCAATAGCAGAAGCACAACTAGTTGATGCGGTTCTAATTAGACACATCATGCGGCATTGTTAGGGTGATAAACTAGATGGTGTAAAGCTCCCATAACGGAGGCGATATATTATCACTTAGCGTGATGGCTCCAGTGACAAGGTTGTGCTATACGTTTCCTAGCACGCTGGCTGGATGCGGACCTTGATTTAGGCCTGAGAGACAATGCCGCGGCAGTGTGCTGATGAGACAAGCTCCTTTGTCATGCATGGCGGGTCAGGTAGAGGAGATAAAAGCAAGCCTTACTAATGACTGTAATGGTAATAAAATGTAGGATTTATTTACACATAATACACCGACTGCCAATTTGGCCGCATAGCACCCGTGGATCTATACATTTCCCCGAGTACGGAAATGTGCTGGAAGCTCGCTCTAAAAAAAAAATGCTAGTGGATTTGTAAGATCATGGACAGAAGATTCTGAATAGATTCTGAAAAGATTTGAATAAGGTTATTTTTTAATATTTTTTATATATATTTTTTTTTTTTTTTGCGAATAAAATGCAGTTATCATATTTGCCAATTTGTGACCGGATCTAAACCCCCCCCCCCCCCCCCCTTCCTGGGGACACAATGTATGGGATTTACAATTCCTTTGTATAAAACAGTCTTTGCTTATCTTAGGATCTCCACCTGTCAATTCGCAGTAAAGGACCAGGGATGGTGGGCTTAGGTCATGGAAGAGGCAAACAGGATAACAGTATTTTAGTTGAATGTGAAGTAATCCTTTAAATCACAATTCTAGGCTATTCATTTTAAATATTCTAATGCAGCGCCAGAAAAATGTAGTTATCCGTTTCAGCCACTAGATGTCAATAATCCTAAAAAGTCACTCCTGCAGGACATCATTAGCCCGCCCCTGAGGAGACATCATCAGGGTGCTCTGTCCCCACAGTACAGAAAATCGCATTGCAGTAATCACTTTGGCACCATCTGCTTTATAAACAACAAACTGCAGCAGGGGAGTTGAAGTAAAAAAGGACTTTAGGTGTCATGTCATCTGGTTGCAGAAATCTGGAATAGTTTAATTTAAAAAAAAAGAAAATGCAAGGAGTATCTAGGGAGAGGTGGGCAGGGGTGTTGCTGTAAAATGTATGCAATAATAGTGAAGTCCATTCTGAGGTCTCATGTCATTTATGTTTTTTTTGTTTTTGATTTGTTTTGTTGTTTTCTACTATACTACATTTGTACTATAAATATATATATATAAAAAGCAAATGCCTATATCTCTGCAGTGCATCTTTGTATATTGCAAGCAGAATTAAATTGAAAACACCAGGTGGCCTACATCATTGGTGGCTACCCAAAGAGGGCCACGATGGACCCTAAAGAGTGAACAGTGAAGATGGTGGCTTTGGGGATGAAGCACTGATAGGTTCTTGGTCGTATCAGCAACCTTGGAATGGATTTGTTAAACATAATTTGCTATCACTGAGGTTTTCAATCGTAGACCAGATTCATTCCAGGTTTGCCAGATCACTCAGGTTCTCCCATGATAGTCTATCTTCTCCAGTCTTGTGGAACTTTAATAAATCGGGCCCAGTGTATATATGATATACTATATGATATATAATGATATAGATGACAGGATCTATGTACAACCTTCACATTGAAGCCAACACATTTCTAAAAAATTCCAAGCTGAATATTCTTTTCCATCAGAGCAGATGTTGGTGGTTCTCTTTAAAGCAGGGCAGGTACAGAAATTAAATTGCCCTGGTTTGTTGCTCCGTGATACATCTGCCCATATACGGCCACAGGTTTCAGTATTTAGACGTAAAGTCACGGCTTGTGTGTGAGCGAAAAGTCTAATAAATAAAACGGAATGAATTTGTTAAGTGTTAATTAGAGGAATATTGGAAGCCGAGGCCGCTGTTTGCCGAT
Organism: Pyxicephalus adspersus; assembly: GCF_032062135.1. Lineage (NCBI taxonomy): Eukaryota > Metazoa > Chordata > Amphibia > Anura > Pyxicephalidae > Pyxicephalus > Pyxicephalus adspersus. Next base: position 102,568,754 of record NC_092863.1, on the reverse strand, counting down.
CCGCGGGCTGACATTTACTCCCAGCTTATCATAACATACTAGTGATTTATTAAACTGATATCCGGGATGCAGCTGCGGCCCGGCGCTTAAAGGAAAACAGCGGGCATGTGGGTGGGTCGAGATGTTTGTGTGGTTGGAAACAGACTCTCCAACCAGAGTTTGCAAGTAGGAAATTCCCAATTGGGTTTCTAAGCATAAAAAGGTCAATCAGAGAAGATTTAAAATAATAAAGATTATTTCCAGGACAACAACAAAATACACAGGTGGAATACATATATGGAAGCTAGGAAGACATATATGGTACCACAGCGAACCAACCTTTGTTACAAGTGGCTCTGCACATATTAAACCCAGCCCTAGAGGAACTGATGCTCCTTATGATATGGAAAACCAATGCACATTCAGAATAAATGGCACCCCAATTCACCAAACAAAAAGGCACCACAGAACACCAAACCTTGTTGGAAACAGTGCACTAACAAGCACAGTAATTCCTGCAGAGAAGAACCCAGCTTCACCATGTTGCTGCTAATAATATGCCAAGCACATGCACATTGGGAATGAACAATGGAACCCCACCACATCACAGCGAATGGTTCCATAGCACATCAACCCTTGTTATAGGAAGTGAATTAACAAGTGCAATAACTCCTGCAACGCCTGACCGCACATATAGAAATTTGGACTTACAGGTACTGTTGCTGGTAACGATAAGGGAAACCAATGCACACCCATGCACCAATCCATTTTAGAAGCAGTTCATAAATAAGTGCAGTAATTCCTGCAGCACCTGACTGCACATAAAAGAGTTCAGCTTTACTGATGCTGTTGCTAGTGATATAGGGAGTACATGCGCATTCAGAATGAACAATGGAACCCCACCACAGTGCACCAACCCTTGATATAAATGGTGAAATAGCAACATGCAGTAACTCTTGCCATGCTTGACCACACTATCAAGAATTTGGCCTTACACGTACGTACGCACTGCTGGTAATGATATGGGAAACCCATTCATATTCAGAATAAATGGCATATCTATTCATCAAAATGAATTTCACAAATCTATTTTAGAGGCAGTGCATTAATGAGCGCAGTAATTCCTGCAGCACCTGCATGCACATGCTGCCGCTGCTAGTGATGTAGAGAGCACATGTACGTTCGGAACAACGGAAACCCCCCACATGAGAGCGAATGATGCCACAGTGCACCAACCCTTGGTATGAGTGGTAAAAAAGTGAAGCAATGCCTGACCACTCATACAGCACCCTACAAGTACTTCTGTTGCTAATTATAAAGGAAGCACATGCACCTTTAGAATTAACAATGGAATCCCACTACACCAAAACAAATGGCACCACAGCATTCCAACCCTTGTTATAAGCGAAATAAGAAGTGCAGCAACGCCTGCAGCCCTTTAGCACACATATAAGATCCCAGCCCTAGAGGTACTGCTGCTGATAGTAATATGGGAAGCACAAGCACATTGAGAATAAGTAGACGACTAATGCCATAGAATAAAAGGCACCAATCACATCAACCCTTAGTAGAACTAGTGTAGTAACGAGCGCAGTAATGCTTGCAGTACCTGACTCCACAAACAGGACCCAGCTTTAGTGATTTTGCTGCTAATGATATAGGAAGCACATGCACATCCAGAATGAACAATGGAACCCCAATACACCAGAACAAATGGTGCCACAGAGCACCAACCCTTGTTACAAGTGCAGTAATGCCTCCAGTGCTTAAGTGTTTGGCCTTACAGGTACTGCTAATGATATGGGAAGCACATGCACAATCGGAACAAATGGCACCCCACTGCACCAGAACTAATGGCACCACGGCGAACCAACCCTTGTTAGAAATGGTTCACAAACGAGCACAATGAACCCTGCAGTGCAGCACTGAACACATATGAAGTCAGCCTTACGGGTGCTGCTAATGATGTAGTAAGCACATTCACATTCTGAATGACTGGCACAGTAGTTCACATGAATGGCACCACTGTGCACCAAACATCACAGTAATGAGTACGGTATGGCGGTAACATATATGAAACCCAGCCTTACAGATGGTGCCCTAGCTAATATTAAGGAAACAAGCACCTTTTCTATGATTATATCATCTTACTGGTGATTTTTCCATTGAATGTGGCCCGCCTTTTAACCCCTGCCGCTTCAGGGGACAAAGAGCATTCAGGATAATTTAGGAATCTGTCCGGCCAATCATTTAGACTTGATTTGTCAAGCTGTCTGTTTTACTCTGCAAACCCTTGCAATTACGGCGGCTCCTTGCTCCCACCTATCATGCTAGCCTGTCAATCACTTTTTTATGGCGTTCTCTCTGTCAGACTCTCAATCACGTCAAGCGCATTCGCCTGGCGGTAATGACATCTGCATAAGACACATGTATCCGATCCGTCACCCAGGAGGCCAGGGTCTCTCTGCCCATCAACCTTCCCTTTCCTGATAGAGGGCGACAGATCCTGAGCCCTAGTCAAACGTCATGAATCCGGGAAATAATGATCGTCTAAAGTACTCCTGGTATTATTCCCGCTGTCCGCCTCCTTCCCACTCTCCCCAGGTTCTTTCTATCCCTTCGCACTTCGGAGAATAGTACAAAAAAAAAGAACACGGGCTAAAAATAGCACCCTCGGCAGCACCTCGATAAAGCATACATTTAAATTCAATAAAAAATGGACGGTTAATATTAAATGATGTACGGCATTGTCCAGGCCTATCAAGCGAATGTCTGTGTTTATGCCAGCAAAATGGCTCCCCACGGACTTCCCGGCACTTTCTTTACAAAGGCTCTTTAATTTTTATCACTTTAAACTATTTTTAGTTGTTATGAAAAGCGTTTCAGTATTGTGGACTTGCACACAGAGGATGTGTTTGTGAATCTGTTAAATGCAGTGAGAATGGATTTTTTTTTTACGTCTTGTTTTTTATTTTGTGGGGCTGGGCATAGGCCATTTGGGTTGTGGGCAGAGAAGAAAAGATTGCACGTTGGCGAGCTGATGACTGATGATAAAGCTTACATAAGGCTGGTTGTGTAGATTGGTGGTTTTATTACAGAATCAGAACCTGGTTTATTCAAAGGTGTATGTCAAATATAGATTGAGCTATTGAGCCTTGTAAACAACAGAAGTTTAACAATAAACGAAAAAGGAAATAAGAATAAAGTGACTAGATGATGACATACAAAACCTATATAAAGCTGTATATTCCCTTTAAAGTAGAACTAATGTTCTTATTCTTGATCAGGCTGGTCATTATTGCGGAAGGGGATAGGCAATGTCTCACCTGCCTGGTTTCTTGCGACAAAGTTGAGCAGCACATCAGCTTTGGTTGCCAGAAAAACCCTGCAATCCTGTTGTCACTTGCATGTGCCAGGGATAAATTAACTTCTTCAAGTCTGCCATCCCGGTTCGGGAGGAAGAAGAGAAGAAGGATGGTGAAGCCCTGCTATGGAACACAAATAGGTGAGCAAAGTGGGTTTAATTCCCGTTTAAAGGCCCATTCTCATTGTTTCATGCTTTTTTATGTGGACATTGATGCACAATTTGCCGACACGTTAGCCCGTGGAGCTGTGTGATTCCCATTTATTTCCAAAAGGCTTTGTGGGTCAGTAAACCCTTCTGATTTTGTTTTTACCAACTTGTGACTTGATGCAGAGTTACAATGCTGTAGTGCGATTGGGGAGAGATGACTAATGACATGCTTCCTCCTGCCTGCAGCCAAACTGATGGCACCATACCAGCCTAGACCAATGTTCTTCAACCATGGTTCCTCCAAAGGTTTCTAGGGGTTCCTTGTGCAATAAACAGTTTGTGCTGCTCAGGTCAGTTTAACTGACACCAATGATCTTTTTGGCATTCTTACCCAATGTATTCTTCCCACCCGCCACCACACTAATACACTATGAGCAGTAGATATAGGAATGACAGGAGGGGTTCCCTGAAGACCTAAATGTCATTTCAAGGATTTCCATTTTTTAAAAAAGGTTGAGAAACTCCGACCTAGACAAATTAACTGGTGGGAGGTTTACTAATTTAGAACATTTGAGTCCAGGGTGTGAATGGTGATCCTGGATGATACCTGAACAAGGATGGCACCGCTTGTTTTAAAAAGAAACACAGATCAATGAATAGATATATTAATAGGAGTTCTGCAAACAATTACACAGTGCTTGTGCACACTTTTATCCAAAGACAGGTCCTCTTTGTGCTGTCTTTTTTATTCTCTGCCTGATTCCCTCTCGGGGTCAGTGGTTTTATTGTTAAAGAATATATAAGGTTAGTTCTATAGGAACCCTGCATTCTGTAGTCCATCAAATCCCTTTTATCGTAAAGTCACTTTCAGAAGCGCGGCGCATCCGAGTGTGATTGTGACAGCTGGCGATAAGCAGACTGGCAGATAAAATGAAGCCTGTGCGACATTCATTCCGGCACAGGAAGTGAGTTAAAGGTGGACAATGATCCCATTAGGCAGAATAGATTTTTGGTGTTTCCTTGTCAGGACGCTCACCAGGCACCGCATGGACTGAGATGTTCATGTCTTTGTACAATACGCTTGATATGTGGATGGAAGGAGAGCTGGGACAGCCTGGATGGAGGGAAAAGATAAGGAGGAACAATAGCAGAGCCTGGGGACGGGGTGGACATGGTGATACTGATAGAATTCAGGGAAATGTCTATCAAGATCACACAGAATTGGTAAAATTTCTTCATTGGACCCTAGATACATTTTATAAACTGTTTTGACATTCCGAGATGAGCAGCTTTGAGTATAAAAGTATAAAATGTAAGTGGCGGATAAAACCTCTGCCGTGCCCCCCATGGTTATGGACCATAAAGAGTCACCGTGACAAAAAACCCAGCTGGTTAAACCCATTGGTGCTCCAGTCTTCCCTTTTTGCATAGTTGTACTGGCCCCTCTTCTGCACTGAAATGATTTATTCTGCAGCAAGTCGGAAAGAGGCCTTCTCATTTCCTGGCTGGAGGACTTCCACCATAATCCAGCCATTTCCTTCCCCTAAGACTACTCCTGGTCCTTCTTTTTATTTTTTGGATTTCAGTTGTTTTAATCATGGCGGCTTGGCATCGCAACAAGGGTATCACCTATGCAAAAACAACCTGATTAGGGATCTCTATTGTCCCAGATTAGTTGGAGGAGTAGCCAACTTTGGAAGCTCTACTTGAAATGAAGAAGGAAGAAGACACATGATTATTTGCTGATATTGTCTGACATCTCCTTGCAGCTGATCTTTTTCCTAATATTGTTTTATTATATCTTATTCTGTACAGTGTCTGCAGGTAAAGCCAGCCATATTGGCAAGATGTTGCTTTCTCATGTCAAAGCTGTCCCCCTGATGATTTGAAATCTGATGACTAGTGGGGTAATGAGCAAGAAGCAAAGTAAAAGAGGAGGAAGCACACATCTACAGAATGGAACAAGCAAGGAGATACTTGCTGTGCATTCCAGCTCGGCAGGTACAGCTTCCACATCAGCGAGGAGAACAATGAGCAGCGCAATAGTAACCACCTGAAATCTCACTCCAAATCTAACAGAGATAACATTGCTTTAAAAAATTGTACACTACAAATAAACCATTATGAGGGCACGGAACAGAAATGCCTGGACACCCACACATACCACAAAAAAAAGATTTTCATACATACATTTCAATGACTTTAAATATTAAAATGTTATAGTTTATTTTTAATTTTTGGGGTTGTGGATCAGACAGTAATGTGTCAATAATGCTTCTATTAATTTCTGAATTGTCCAAAGTACTTTCTGCACATTAAAAGTGGAAAAAAACTTACAATAATATCTCTCGAGGCTTTGCTTCTGAGCTACCATATGTCAGAGAAGGTCCCTTGATCACTAATAACCTGATATTTGGCTCAAAAATTATAAAGAAATAAAATGAGGGATAGAGGAACCAAAAATCTGCACAGTAGATGAGGGAGGACCAGGGGAATTCTTGCATTGGGGGTCTTTGAGTATGGCTTCCTCTCCAGCAAGGAGAACAGTGAGCAGTACAGTAGTGACAACAAAAAATCTCACTCCCAATCTCAAGAGACTACAAGTTCACATATTTAATTGTAGGTAAATACAATCTGTGAAGCTTCAGGCTGCCTAGGTACAGGACTGCCATTTTGCAAGAAGAATTCCAGCCAATGAAAGATTACTATTTAGAAGAAATCAAATCACTTTTTGAGTTCTGGTTTTCTTTAGGAAAACCAATAGCATAGCCTTGCCGAAGCAAAGCACTGGTGGACCTATAGGCAGCCCAAACTAGAACATTATTCATATAATTGTTTCTGGAGTCAGTTTGGAGTGCCATACACATAGAAGAACCAGCCTGGATTGTCTCATTTAATCATTACATGATTTATTTGCTCACCAACCCTCCAAAATTTTACATTCACTTGTCATTTTCTTTGATAAAACAGTGATTCCCCAACATTAGCACCCTCCCAGCAAAACCCCTTCAGCTGGGAGATCTGGTCCGATGTGTATCCGCTGTATGGATTTCTTACGTAATGAACAAATCTGCAATCAAAGGATTATGCTTGTTATGAAAACTTTACATACAAGTTTGATCTGCTTGAGTAACTTCATTTAATGACTATGCTTAAATAATGCATACCATTTTACTCAATACTGTCCTCAGAATTTGTCAGGCAGGTTTCCCTGCCCAGTCAAGCTGAAAATCTATTTTTCGGTGTCTTGTGCACGAGGAGAGTGAAGAGTCCAAGGTCATAAGAAGCCAACACTGGGAATCAAACTGAAGACTGCTGCAAACTTTTAGTTTTATCTGCTGTCCTTAACTACTGAGCTGCTTTCTGCCAAACATTTCAAAGATGTATATCAGACTCGAATGGTCTGAATTTAATATTTTGTCAGCATGAGTTGGCACAGCGGGATGTCAGGTCACAGGGAGTTTTTTTAAGTTAAACTTCAGCCAAAGTTCATTTTTTGACAGAGCAAAGAAGGTTTCTAACCTCTGTTAAGTTCCTCTTTCTAAGTATGCATGGAAAATATAAGAGTCCCCTCGCTGTGCCCGAGCCTAAGGAGTCCATTAACAAAATCCATTACCAAAAACATTTTCTTACATACATTTCAAGGACTTTAAATACAAACAATAATATTTTTTTTTTGGTTGTGGATGCAACAGTAATGTGGCAGTTATGCTTCTCATTCCTGATTTACCAAATGGGCCTTCTGCACATTTAAAAGTGAACAAAACTCACAATATTATTTCTCGAAGCATTGCTTCTGAGCTACCATATATCAGAGTTAGTTTCTTTTTCATTAATAACCTGATAATTGTTCCAATAAATATTAAGAAATGAAATGAGAGGTGAAGGAAACACAAATCCACAGAATAGATAATGCAGGACCATGGATATTCTTGCATTGCGGGTTTTTGGGTACAGCTTTCTCTCTAGCAAGGAGAACAATTAGCAGTACAGTAGCAAAAACACATATTCTCACTGCAAATCTCATCCCTTATCTGCCACCTTTCTTGTTTTCCTGCTGGAGATTATCTTCACCATGTTGATGAGCCATGTCGGGATGAAGTAACTCCTGCTTAGGCATGTTGATGTTCCTTGCATTCACAAGGGAAGATTGAGTTGCCATACCTCTAGCTCAGCACAATTTGACAACTGAGTGGCAGTCAGGCAGGTAAGAACAGGTATTGAAAAAGGAACATCACCAGTCCCCTTCTGTAATAAACACCCTCTTGATCTTACTTTGGTTCCACTTTAAGCTGCCTCCCCAGGGCTTATGGACCACAGGGTGTACTTTACCCTATGTACATTCTGGTTTGGTGGGATGCTGGCATGAGACCATGAGTTTAGGTTATAAGAGTCCCAGAAGTACAGCTTTCCTGAACTTAGAACCCAAGCATCATCTTTAGAAGAGACAGGAGGACCATTTACAAATCTAGAAAGTGGCCTAGTGTCTGGAGTTCAGCTTTAGCATTACAAAATATCTCTGATGTTGGCCCACTTAAATACTTTCACAACTGTGGTCAAAGGGGAACTAAAGGGCATTTGTTTATCTCATTTTACAGTTATGCAATAAGTTACCTAATTATTCCATAGACTGACTAGATTTAGTCTTCTCATAAATGCAGCGGCACCTCTACGAATGATCCAATGTATTTGAAGGTCATTTGAAGATGCCTGGAGCAGGATTAAGTGTTTAATATACTTCCAACCTTTGTTATTAAATGGACATTTTTCACATTCTAAAAATACATGTTTACATTTACATGGCATAAGCATGGCACTCGCGGCCTCATTAGGCGGGTTAAACGAAGCTTGGTAACGACGTTGATACGATGTTACTTTAGTGCGTCACAAATGAGTTTTGACTCATATCGCGTAGGATACATTGAAGCATGACTCCGCAATTCTCTTAACACTCATAACAGCTTATAGTTGAGATAAAAAACAATAAATATATCAATGCACAAATAATTGCACTACTGTGCATAATAAAGATGGTCATTATGCTAATCCTTATTGCCGCAGCCCTCGAACTTCTTCTATGAGGAAAATAAAAGAATTGTATTTTAATGTATTACTCACTAAGGCCTGCATGGAACAGGAATCATTAAGTGGACCAAAAATGTTTTTTTTTACATGTAAGAATATGCATGTTTAGGGTAACACTTCCAGGTATTTGTTGGCTCTCATAGAGATCACCATACTCTTCCTTTGACAATGGCTTCATTCTCCCCAGAAGAATGGAGTCACCAATGTTCATCATCCAAGGTCACCAACTACTTCCTGGACTGAGATTCGGGCTCAGGGATTGCATTTCCTTTGTAACTTGATACGAGTGTGATTACTGGAAAAAGGAGAGACTATAGAAATGATTCCTCTTACTTGTTTCCGTAAAAATGCACCAACAAAGATGACTTCCTGTCAACTCTCCATTGGTTCATCATAGTGATGGATGTTCTCATGGGCCAGAAAAGACTTAGTGGGCTTGGACAAGGCTTGACTTTATGAAGAAAAGTCAGACATTCTGGGTCTTAAGTGTGAATCTACAGGTATGAACAAGCACACTTTATATGTCTGAATGTAATTTCTAAATGTTGGCTCAGTATTTTAGAATGATGGTGCGTTTCCAATCTCTAGGCCCTGATTTATTAGAGCTCTCTAAGGCTGGAGAAGATACACTTTTATCAGTGAAGCTGGGTAATACAGCAAACTTGGAATGGATTTCTTAAAAGCCATTTGCTAGCAAAAGTATTGACTCCAGGACCAGATCCATTCCAGGTTTGCTAGATAACCCAGGTTCACTGATGAAAGTCTGTTCTCTCCAGCCTTAGAGAGCTTTAATAAATCAGGCCCATACAGTCAAATATACAGCAATCTTCACGAGCAGGTAAGTTGGGTAAGGCTAGACTATAATAGCTCTTTTCTGAATTACGACTTCTTTTTACTGCATGTATGTTTTTCAGATTTATTACTTGAAACCAGCAAGGCTAGACCTTGAATTTCCCTTTTATGGAGGCTGGCCTACAACTTTTGCTGTGAACAGCCCCAAAAGGCAGGAACAGGTTACACAAGAACACATAGGGGGTAATATACTAAGTGAAATTTAGTATGTTCATTTACTATCATACCTTATAAGCGATCATTGACTTAATTTAGTGACTATGGCAAAACATGACTTAGATTATCCAATCACGTGCCAGGAAATCTTAGAAACAGCATTTTTTTCTGGCACATGTTTGGATGTTTGAAGTTAGCAGACCATCTCATTTGTTAAGTAAAGTTAATTTCTTTGCAAGGGACAATTCGCTTTCCTATTTCTTTAGTAAATCAACCCCTAAATACTGGTCATTTATACTATAGTCCTGATTTATTAAAGTTCCCCAAGGCTGGAGAGAATACACTTTCACCAGTGAATCTGGCTGATCCAGCAAACCTGGAATGGATCTGGTCCAGAATTGAAAACATTTGCTAACAAATAGCTAATGACTTTTAGGTAATCCATTCCAGGTTTTCTGTATCACACAGCTTCACTGATGACAATGTATTCTTTCCAGCTTTGGAGAACTTTAATAAATCAAGGCCTATCTCTCTGTCTTTGTGCAGGGGGACTGGTCTTCATTTCCAATGGCACTCCAAACACACTATACCAACACAATGCAGCACAATACCCCACCACATGTTGCTGTGGTGTGCACAACACGCACAATTTCTGGTGTGCTGCATTGCATTGGTTACCCATTCAAATAAATAGGATGCCCTAACACAAACCACACCAATGGCAACACACTGCGGTTTTAAAAAAATATCCAAAGTGGGAACAGGATCTCAGTATATGTTTTGCTGCCTGTGTCCAGCTGGGGTGTGTTGCAATGTCAATGGTTTAATGGACAAATAAAGATGACGGATCTCCCTAGCGGGGCCACAGACTGCGATTCAAAATAAAACAAAGAACTTTAAACTTTACACACCATAATAGAACAACAAAGATGATACAGCAAGCTTGCAACCATGCAAATATTACTTTACGGTAACATTATAATAATGGCTCAAACTATGCACTTGCTAAAAATACATCTCGAATTTCCATTTCACAACAAGCGCTTAGCGGGCACTGTTGTTGATGATACCAATGCTGCGGTGTCAGGAGAGCGGCTGTTTTGCTACCTGAAATTAATTCATTCTGGTTGTATGTGTAAGTTTTTAATCTCTGACAGCCAGTCACAGATGACCCGAGAGATCTATTTGCATGGGTACAGAATAGGAAGTGAGAGGGATATGTGAGGTTAGTAAAAGGTCAGCACATCTCACAGGTCCTTGGGGCGAAGATGTCTGAACATACATAACAGCTGTTGTCTGAGGGGACCTTGCTGATACAGGGAACTATGGCCTAAAGGGGCAAGGAGACTTTCCGATGCGTTCCTTATCATCTGCGGCTGCATATTCACCTCCGAGAAACAGCGAGATATTAGAAGGGTTTAACTTATGGCTACTGTAAAGGGAATGTCTTACATTTCATTATAGAATAACAATAAAAACACTTTTAGCTATGGTTAATGTGTTATACCTATGTCATGGCTATTGTGGTATGTTGTGATATGTTAATATAAAGTCATAACATAAAAAGATATGTAAAGATCATACTATATATATTATGCATGATATTTGTATACTATGATACCTTTTTACTTTTATTGTATTATATGTTTATTTATTTTCCCAGTGGTTGAAGTCTATAGATTTTTTTAACCTAACCATGATATACATTAGTAAAATGACTAACATTATTGAACTATAATATATACACCAGAGTTTGTCAACCTTTATAACATGGGGAAACCCTTCAAATAACTTTGAAGTTTTGATGGAACCCCTTTTTTATTTATTAATATATCCACAGCTCCAGAACATGAGTGGCGGTCAGTGGGAAGAATGCCTCTTACATTGCTGGTCATTGGGAAAAATGTCACCCTTACAGATAGCCAAAAAGATCATTGGTGTCACTTAAACTTAACTGAGACTCCCAAACTGATCATTGCTAAAAGAATCCCATGCAACCTCTGGAGGAACCTTGGTTGAGAAATGCTAATATACACTATATGGTCAAAGGTTCATTGAGACCTCTAAGTTACTAAGTTCAGGTGTTTCCAATGAAGGCTTGTGTTATTGTCTTTACATACAAAGACATTGTAGACAATTGTGGTCTTTAAACCCTATGATACCAGTTTAGTGAAGGATATTTTTTGTTCCACCATGTGCCAATGTGCAAAAAACCCAACATGGTTTGACCAGTTTGGTAATGTTTAAAAATTGAGCGGCCTACACAAAGCCCTGATCTCAACTCTACAGAACACTTTGAGATGCATTGGGACTCAACTATTCTCACGGAATATCAGTATCTGACCTCACAAATGATCTTTTAGCTTAATGGAAACAAAATCCAAAGTCCTGTTGAAAGCCATTCCAGAAGAGAGAAGGATGGTTTAGCCACAAAGAGACATCAACTATATAATTTACCATGAGTTTGGAATGGGATGTCCAATCAGTTCATATACGTGGGTGTGATGGTCAGGTGTCCACATGGCTGTATAGTGTATATGTTATACACTATACAGCTATATATGTTGAATATTAAAAAAAGTGATGGTGGGACTATGATTTGGGGTACTGACGTATCTCGAATATCCAGTGGAGAATGGATTACCAACATTACTCAGCAGCAGCTGTTGGAACAGAGTTCTGTTTTCATATAAGGTATTTACCCAACAAAAGAATAACTAAAATCTATCACATACAGGACTGAAAATCCAAACAAGGTTTCCACGTGGTAGACAATATGGCCTTTGCTGAGATGGATAATCCAGGTGATTAATGGGAACTTGTCAGCAGTTCTAAACATCTTAAAGTCCTGCCTGGAAGCAGACATCACCCAATAAAAGCTGCTATGTTTTTAACCAAAATTAAACCTTGATGTGCTGAGGTGCTTCCTTGAAACTATTTTGCTTTGCAACTATAGACCTGGCTACTCTGATTACGGGAGTTAGCTCTAGTCTAATGCTATCCTCAAGTCTTACTTTGCTTGGAAAATTTTCCTCCATGTGTCCCCTTGGAACTAGTTTCCTTTTGTTACTATGACCCATTACAATGGGACTTAACTATAGTTGTGGCTTTAAAGATTTTGGGTTTGAGCCTCCAGCACCAAATGTCATCTTCCTACCCAATGGGATTCATCTTACTGGCCACTGAGGCACGTTTATTGGACAAAAAGCTGAGCTAAATTTAAAAGGGGGGCAGAATGGAGTCGTTTCTGGCTAACATGCATAAACTGTGGTTTCTGCCTTTCTGAAGGGCTTTCTTCAAAGTTATAAAGTTGCAATATGATCAATAGTGGGGGAGAAAAAGAAAATGCTTCCTGTTGCCTGCACTGGACTAATGGCATCATCTTAGCCATGCAAAATTATTGCAATGAAGCCCAATAATGGCTTTTTAATGATAAAATGTTAAATATTTTTTATATTATAAAATGACTCAATAGCTGTATATTGTGACAGCAGGAATTTATTAATGCAGAGATGTGAAGATTTTAAAAAGTTCACCTAAAAAATAATTTATTCCTTTTTTTTTTATAAAAAACAAAAAAAAAACAAATTAAAAATCCCCATTTTTGTTTTAATGCAATATTCTAATTAATTTAATCCTAGAAGCTATAAAACACATTCCTCCCCCAAGCTCTGCAAATTCTCTTCCGCGTCCTATCTGTCCCTCCTTTGTGGCTGGAAAATCATAGGACACCCATCCGATCAATGCGCAACATAAACATAATTTCCTGTGAGATCTAATGACATTTTATACAATCTTAAGTAGCAGAAAGACATTTCTCTGTGGTATACGGCTGCCTCACAAAAAAGAATAGCTATTAAAAAGCATAAAAAGCCAACATCAACAAAAATGTTTGTCGGGATTGTTTTTGGATATGCTTCTTATTTAATGGTCCGGTTATTACACCCTGTGGTCTTAGATTACAGCTATTTGTGGAATGTTTAATAGGGTTCTTTCTGCTGCAAAACATATTTGGAAGATTTCACACATTTACTAAAATCCCCACAAGTATCAGGGCAAGACGATGTCTGTCCTCGTGTCTGAGATGGGAAGAAATGCCAAGATGTATATGCAAAGGACAAGTCGCATTATCATTATTATTACTGCTTTCTGTAACGCTGTCATTTCCCATAGCACTGTACAAAATCACAGACATAACACGGGGAAAAATTATGAAAAATGGGATATACAACATGTATCCAGGGAAGTATATGTGGTTGTGAAGAAAATTTAAAAGTAAAATGATATACAGAGATAGACAATGAACTTGTTAGTACTGTAACTAAGACGTATTGGTCCCATCGTCTGTTCCTGAAGAAGTATATTTTGCGAATTGTGTTGAAAATACACAAGATCTTAATGTGTGTTATATATGTCCTCTCATGTTTTTTAATGTTGGTTTTATAATTATCTCTTTTTGATACAGTAAATCTTTGAAAAGAAGTGCCTTAAATCAGCAGTTGCAGTCTGCAAAAACATTTGGTGGTCCGCAGCTCAGGCCAGTGCACCCCCCGGCAGGGTCAGAAGGATTTCGTTTGGAGGTGCACTGGCCAGAGCCATAGGCCATGTCTCCTGTATGGATCGCAGGCTCAGGGCGGTGGGCAGTTTGTGTCTCTAGACAGAACCCACCTACTCTCCTATCGCTCAGACCTGCGATGGGAGAGTGGGTTCTGAAATCATGACATCACTGTGGGGGAATTTTCTTCCCCTTTGAGTGACACACGGCTTTGCACGGATGCGTGGTCCAGAGTCCATAAAATAAGTGGTCTGTGACGTCCAGGAGGTTGGCGATCACTGCCTTAAATGTCCATTAGAATGTTTAAAGGTTTTGAATATCTTGAGATTGGATGTGGCACCATGCCTTTAGAGGATCCTAGTTTTTGGATGTGTAGAAGATCCAAAGCCCATTGGTCTTCCCAACTCATGAGCAGCTCAGAAGCGCTCCAAAGTTTAAAAGAGGTTGGTCCAAACTAAGAGATAGATAGATAGATAGATAGATAGATAGATAGATAGATAGATAGATAGATAGATAGATATACTATTCCTTTTCTGTTCCCTGTTTTTTAATCCTATCCTGGAAGCCAACAATTTGGGAAGTACTCAAAATATCATAATTTATGGCATTGGTCATCCAACTCATTGCAGCTCATTTGACAATCAAATCTTGAAGGCTGCCAGCCCATAAAACTTGAGGATGATAGATAAATACATAAATAGTATGCCCCTATTGTTCCATGATCGTTACAACATTCTTGAATCTAAGAATAGAGGCAACATCACCATGGCATTGGTCATTCTAACCTATTAACAGCTCAGTTGAGCTTGAAGCTTGAAGGATGCTGGGCAATAAAAAGGAAGACATAGATAGATAGATAGATAGATAGATAGATAGATAGATAGATATGCCCCTTCTGCTCCATTTTTGCACTCATCCTAAAAGTTGAGAATGGTTGTAGACATCACAAGATTATCTTCTATGGCATTGGTGATCCCAACTTATGAACAGTTCAGCTAAGCCCAAAAGTTTGAAAGAGGTTGGCCGATGAAAAAACTAAGAGATAAACAGAGTATGCCTCTCTGTCCCTATGTGTGTTATCACATCCTGGAAACTAAGAGTGCGTGCGGTACTCACATGATTATCACTCATGAATATCTCAGTTGAGCTCCAAAGCTTGAGGGTTGCTGGCCCATGAAAACAAGAACTACTAGAAGAAGTATAGCTTTCAATATCTGTTCAACCTTAAGCAAAGAATGCTGATAAAACACTTTATTTACGGAATTAATAGTTTCTCTATTATCCTCTACCCCATCAAACTTGCTGGAGACAAAAGATTTGCAGACGCAAGGACAGAACATATGGCGACCATATCTATAAAACTTATCTCATTAGGATGTTCCGGCAGCCCGGGAGCACTGATACACCTGTACGTGTGATTGGAATATTCAATTACACCTCTTAAAAGTGCCATCTGTGTCGAATTTTGTAAACGGGAAGAAAATGAAGGAACTGTAAATCAGCCAAAAATGTCACGCTGCCACCTAAGGCCTGATATGATTACAAAAGACAAAAAAGGAAAAACACCTGATTTACAGATAAGAAATGGCTGGCCTACAAAGAAAACATTTTGTAAAAGTTGCCACTCTCCTTTTGACTTGTTATCCTCGGGTTAGAACTACTTGGTGGCATGTTTATAACCGTAAATGCTGAAATCAAAGGTTCAACCTGACAGGCACACAACTAGGAGGAGGTTAACAGTGGAATTTCTATGTATCCCACAATTATTGTCCTTTTTTGGAAAGAGTTTTTGAAAAAAAGACATTTGCTTTTTGATAGCTCTGCCTTATTGCGGATTTCTAAAAAGAAAGATCTCTAAGAGAAACTGAGGGACATCTTCTGTTAGACATCTACAAAGTGCAGCCAAGTTGTAAGGGCTAAAGGAATGGTTGCATTTCAAGCCAAAGTTCAGTTCATTAAAGAGATATTCAGGGCAATATGAAGACCTAAGCCACTTCAAACCACCCACCATGGCTTAAGCCTACTAATACTCAACCTGACATCTCTTCTTCCTCCTTCTTAGCCAAAACAACTCTATTTCTCAGGGTACTGGGAAGCATATGGCCTCCGGCCATTCTTAAGTGTTTTGATCTGCCTTGATCTAGGCCTGTTCTCGACTTTCTTGCCAAAACCCTGATCTGCCTTGCATTCTCCCAAGTGAGCTGTTCTTACATTAAAGCCATCCAATCCTGCTTGACTCGAGTGGGTAAAGCTTGAGGGCTATGGCTTGGTGGTGGAGAGTTCCACGGGGATATCCCTGGAAGGAGAGATGTCCTTCTCCTCTAGAATCCAAAGGCCGTAGATGGAGGGTACTAGTTGGTAAAGAGGAAGACGAGCAGATCTCTGAAAGGATAAAAACTCCAGAAGGGAAATGCAACACAAAGTTCTACAACTTTGGAAATGTGCTCAGGATCGTTTTTCCCTAAAGGTGGTGTAAGCAAACTGCTCTGTCCTTCACTAACCCCAATTAGTTCCACTGTACCCCTCGGTCTCTAGCTACCCCAATGTGTTGCAATGTATCCTTCTGGCCACCACTTACCTCCGCCGGTTCTTCCTAAAGGTGATGTGAGAAAATCGCTTACCCTCTCAGGACTCCCACTGGTCTCCACTGTACCCTTCTGGCCATCACGGACCCATGATACTGAGTTGCACTGTATGCCCCCGTTCCCCCCTAATCTCCATTGTATGCCTTTGGCCCATCCTTTCCTCGACTGTACCTCTCCAGACCTTTCTGATCTTCTTCTGTTCTCCTTGGGCCTCCACTTCTGCCCACTTTACTCCTGCCTGCACCACTGAGATAAGTATCGGAGCAAGTGATTGTATATGTCTTAGTAGAATATGGGTTTGCTTGGCTGCTGGAGGTGTCTTGCTGGCTTCAGTGGAGGGGGATACCATCTAGAAAGAGGGCGTCACAGGACAAACTGTACTTAGGGCACCAAATTGGCTTTAAATGCCTCTGAGTATGCTGATAAAAGATAAAGAGCAAGATGAAACACATATTACTAAATTGGAGCAGAGAAAAGCAAGTCTTTTACCCTGGTAGATGGATGTAAATCTCAGGAATGGGTGGACAGCAATCCAAATCTTTTAGCAGATATAACAGCTCCTTTATACGCATTTCAGGAGTTCAGCTTTAAAACCTGATTGTTCCTCATTAGCAATGAGTTTCTGGGTAAGAATCTAGTTGTTTGCAGTATTACTGCAAAGTATAAGCTAATTTTGTACAACAAGATTGTACGTTAATAACAGCGCTGCCTCTTCAAAACGTCTCTTTTTAATTTATTTACCGGTAACCTAATCCTTATTTGTAAGGCTGCAATGAAGTCGTTAATAAGTCTCATTTTCTAATCTAAACCTTTGTTTTTAATACCTAGCTTGCAGATAGCATCTCAAAGCCCGTCCGTCTGTTCTCCGGAATATCAGAAAACGTTTTAAAAACGACTTGGTTTTTTCCAAATGAGACAGTATGAGTCTCGAGGAAGCCAAATGTAATTAGGTAATTTAATATATGTTTAGAATGGAAACCAACAACCGAAGGAAGCATAAAACAGGACATTTAGACAATGCTAATGCCACTGAATGGAATATTAAAATAAATAAAAAAAGAAAACATAAAAAAAATAACATAAAAAAAACGAAAGCCCATAGGAGGTCATTAAAGAACCAAAGACATCTCGTACTTTACAAACACTAAGAAATAAAATTTAACCAGAAAGACAAAACGATACCCAGGGGCCAGCAAAAGGGATTTTTTATGTCTGTAATTTTTCCTTAACTTTACAACAAATGACGTTGTATAATCTTCTTCATATCCACCTAGAGTTTCCACGGACAGAGCCTCTGGCTATCGCTAGTGACTGTAAACCGCTTGCCCAGGCAAGTACACAGGTCAAAGTTCACACGGGAGTGCATAAGCTTAGTATGCAATAAACACAACGAAAAAAAAAAATAAGATTGAATGAAAAAAACAGTTGTTTTGGGGCAATGTCAACTAAATGAAGTATTGGGTTCAAGAGTCCAGGTAAACATATCATTAAAAATTGCGCCTCACATGACTCAAAAGAGCATTTTCAGCATTTACAAAGCATGTTTTTTATTATTTTTTATTTCTCCCTTTCCTGTAGTAGGTAAAAAAGCTCCACTTTTTGACCCTATGCTTAGTAAATGATCACTTGGCCAATAGAAAAGGCAGACAGTCAATTGGTAAATGCGGAAGATCTGGTTGAGTCAGGATGTAGTGGGAGCAGAGGCTTAGCAAGGCACAATATTGTACAGCAATAATAGGAAGGAAGCCGAACTTGTAATAAGCACATATTGGGAGCTCCTTTTCCTTTTCCCAGTACTTTAAACTTGTCAGCTATGGATATTCTTAAGACTGCATTTTTGTTATAAAAATGGAGCCTCAGTGCAGCTGAAGCGGTGTGTGTTGTTGTTTAGTTGTATTCTCTCCCTGCCAATCAATGCAGAGCCAGCTGTAAGGTTTCTGCAGATGCTGACCAGTGTTTTCCTGAGCCTATGGCTGATAACTGACCCAAATAAAGCAAACCTGTACTTAGCCCAAGTAGGGCAAAGCAAAAGCCTAAAAGTTTGGTCCCCTTCAGCAGCTTCAACTTACTTTTTTCTTAAGTCCCCAACTGCTCTATTTAGTATGTGGGAGCAGTGAAAAAAAATACTTTGGGGTTTGGATGAGCATGGAATTACCCATTGTGACAGTCCTGATGCCTATTGATTCGGGAAACAGCAAGCCCTGTTGCTCTGAACAAAATTCTGACTTGGCACAGGACTGTTATCTCCTCCCACTCCATTCAAATGTTTGGAGAAAGTTACATTTTTGTAGCTGGAGTTAACAAAGGGAATCAATTAGGAATCATAGGCAAACTCACTTTACCTTAAGGCGGAACTAAACCTGCTATACTCACCTGTCCCTGTTCTGTCTTAGGGTGCCATCTTTCTTGTTCTCTTCCTCTTTCCGATCTTCAGCCATCTTAATTGGCTGGGCTGGGATGAGCAAGATGCTTTCACGGGAGATCATTAGGTCCCAGCTGGCAGCTTCTCAGAGCAATCAGATGGATATGAAGGAATTTTGCAGAAGGGACATCGCCTGTCCCTTTCTTCAAAAATGATCTGCCTGAAAATGGTAAAAATGGAACTTTTGTCCGACTTTAACAAGACCCTTAACTTTGACAGCAAATTTGGTATATAATAGTATTTGAATTCTCATTATCAGTAGGAGAATAGACAGCCTATATTGTGGTTTTACATCTTAAAACTCAGCATGGCACATGCCCAGACAGGGATACAATAAAAGTAAATAACAAAATATTAACCAAACCTCTAAGGGCAATGCAGTCCTACTATAACAATAGTAAAGATTACTGCAAATACCAATTGGTTCTCCTAAAAGAAGTCCTTTCTGCAGCAGAACATTACGATGCCATGATATGGATAGCTTATATAAAATACATTTTATAGGCGGCTGGCACAAGAATAAAAAAATGCGTCACATAACGGCAGGGCAAAAAAAAGCCTGGCTTGTACCAGCTAGTGGAACTGACCTCGTTTTCACCCCAAGATCTTTGTGTATTTAAATAGGTCTGCGAGGCTGACAGCATATGAGGCAAAAATGATATGCTTTCTTTAATTCCATAAGTATGCCGTTAACGAGAGCAAAAGCAGCAAAATCCCCTCCATTTTACTTAAGCCTGCCATCAAAGAACCTGGATACATTATCCCTCAATAATTATTCCTATTAAAGTGTGTTTAGAGAGGAGCTTGATCTACTGTTACACTAGCAATCTGTCTCTTTAATCGGGAAAAAAACCTGTTGTGACTACAAAATCATTTCATATTCCTGTGTGTTGGGAGAACGGCACAAATGAAGTTGGATTGTTGAGGCCGAGCAGAGCCAGAGTCCCATTATGTGCCATCCAAAGGGGCTTTTTTCTGATTTCCAAAGGTTGCCAATGCATTTTTCTGGGGGATACACAAGGGGTGGGTCATGGACACAAGGGGTGGGTCACTGAAGATTTAGTTTCAATCAACCAAATACATTCCAAGTGAAACATAAAAATAATGCAAAAAGTCATCCTGTTAACTTTTGTTTTTATAAAGCAGTTACAGCCTGATTTGCCTGCCAGCATACAGTATGACCTTTGCTCCCAGGAAGCAAGGATCTCTCTGAAGAGGTCTGCTATAATCCCTCCCCTGCGGAGTCAATTATAAGGTTTACCCAACAGCATGAGGTTTGCTGACTGCATAGGTCTTATTAAGAAGAAGATTTGAAGCTAACTAAGGAGCTATATTGATGAAATACATACATGGGATCTATTTGACTTGCCAAATGTATTGTAATTCTATTCATCCAGAGATTTAACAGAATAATACAAGTAGAAGACACAACCTACAATAAAAAAGAAACAAAAAAGATTCCTGAACTGAAATGACACTGCTTGTTCTACAGGTCATCATCTGACTTAAATCCTCCCACTGCATGCACAGCATCTGATAGAATAAATAAGCACTGCATTAACAAAAAACAGATGATTGGCTCCCCGAGGGCCCAGCTCTGCATGAATCATTAATGGCTATAATACATATTAAACATAAAGTACAGAATATTTTTTTGCATATATTGTGAATCATTATTGCAGTTTTTCCTTTCCAAGTTTTATTTATGTATTTATTTTTTTGAAGAGCACATTTCACATATTCCATATTTTTGTTAATCGTTTAATATTCAGATTGACTGATTAACCAATAGAGGGAGCTCTATATGACTCATTTAACCTCCCTGATTAGAATACTAGAGTCATAATTTGCAGTATTAGAAAGAAAGGAGTTTTATCTGACTTTTATTGCTGACTATATCATTACTGTAGAGGTTTGCTATTTTATTTGCCCCATATTAATTTCATTTTTTCTATTTGTATGCAAAAATGAGAGCTGTCTGACAAATAATATATATATCCTTTGTTTTGAGATTTAAACAGCTCTCCATGGTTTGCAGACATGAAACAGACTGGTAAGCTTAACCTTCCATCACTCTACTCTCCCCAACCATCAGCCATACTGTTGCATTAAAACACTTCCTTTAGCTGTCTCTCCTTCTTCAGCCCTGTACAAAGACTGCACGAGACGAAAACTACATCCGATGCAGGGACTTACACTTATAATAAATATATAATGAGGCTGATCTCTTTGGTGACCTACATAAAGGTCACATGACCTTCAGTCCCAATTCTTCTCACTTCTTATGCTTTTAATAGACAAGGTTCTTCCTTTGGGTATCCTTGTCCTTGCCTGCAATTGGTTGAGACTTCCTAATGTCATTCCAACAACAGGGTCCTCCTAGCTTCCAGAAAAGCCACTGCAGAGGACCATTGGTGACCACCCAGTAAAGACCTATCTGCAGCCAGCCCTTTTCAGCTTTTTTGCCCCAGAAAATAATACCCATGTTTTGGAAAACCCTTGCTAAAACCAAACCATTGAGTGTC
This sequence comes from Pyxicephalus adspersus, assembly GCF_032062135.1. Lineage (NCBI taxonomy): Eukaryota > Metazoa > Chordata > Amphibia > Anura > Pyxicephalidae > Pyxicephalus > Pyxicephalus adspersus. The sequence goes on along the minus strand of NC_092863.1, from coordinate 102,547,081 downwards.
AAAGTGCCCTTTATGTTAGTGGTCAACAAATAGAAGGTCAACCTTTGTGCTGCCTCTCTGCACCTCACCCCACACACAGCATCTGATTGGAACACCAGGGAATCTATACTTATGCCCAAAGATTGAGTACTTGTATAAAATATAACTTTTGAATTGCCACAAAAGAAACCCCAGTTCATTTCTGTCTTCGCTGTTTATGTTAGTGGTCAACAAAAGGAAGGTCAATCATCCACAGCTCAAGGAAACCTTGATAACCTCTAGATGGGGGACTCCTTGAAATAACTTTCAGGTCTTGAGGAACCTCTCCTATAATTAATATATCCACAGCTCACAGTACATTAGTGTGGTGGTAAGTGGGAAAAATTCCTCTTACATTGCTGGCCTTTGGGAAGAATGGCCCCCATTACAGATAACCAAAAAGATCATTGGTTTCAGGTAAACTACCTTGGGAGGTCCAAATTGCTAATTGGCGCAAGGAACTCTAACAACCTTTGAAAGAAGCCTGTTTGGGAAACACTGATTTAGAACAACCCTAGGAACCCATGGAACCTGGAAGTTATACACAGGGAGGGCCTCTTCAACAAGACTCATTTGTAGATGTATTTACAAATTGGTTCCATGTTGTTTTTCCTGCATTTTAGATAGGACACAAATGCATAAGGCCAGCTATATCTTCCTCAGCACAATCGGGCAGCGAGTACAAGAGAATAAAAGAAGAAAAAAAGACTTTTATTTTCTCCTAAATATGATCAGTATCCATCCTCTGTGCTTGGGCCGTCCAGGCTGTTTGCATACCAAGATAAATGGATGAGACATTTGGGACAATAACATAGTACTTTCTCAATCCATTCTTGGACTGGGAGCTGTTCCTTCCCGATAAACAGAATTTCCAATTCCAGAATTAACTGGCATAATAAAAAGACTTGGCACCAGGGGCAACCTCATTAACCCTCTCGCTGCTGCAGGCTACTTTGATGCTAGGAGCAGAACAATTTCATTATCGGAGGCCCGGCTCACCGTGCATCGTGCATGTAAATCTATCTGGGAAAGCACAATAGTCAAAAACACCGCAGGTAAAATTTAATTCCTAATTCCCAAATGCCGCCCTTTTATATGGTTGAGGTAGCAATGATGTTAATTATTTTAAGCTCAAATGTTGAATCTATTTATTTATTAGTGTGTATGTTTTTTTTTTCTAGGAGTATGCACTGTTTAAGCAAAGTTTGCCCCTTACTATCTCGAGACGAATGGTATAATGAAACGACTCAAGCAGGAGAATCCATGCCATCCTGTCTTCTAATTGGGCCATGCTGGGTGTTGCTGCTGCTCAAGGCTTTGAGTGGTTTGCAAAGAACACACATGGTGATGGTGCACCTAAACCCCTTTGTGGCAACTGATCAAAACCACTTTATAGCTGATTTCAGGGCAACCAAGCTGTAGTGTATCCTTCAAAATTTTCTTCAAGGTCAGCATTTTTTTCTGGTATTGGTTCCATCAACGCAAGTGGTGTGGTTGTGTTCTAACAACTGGTGGATTGCTGTGTCTCTGTGCTAAGTGCAAGCATTATATAATGCCTGTTTACCCCCCTGGGAGCAGGAATTTGTTTTGAATAAGCTGTAAAAAATATTCTCCCACTTTATATTATTTAGAATCATATGACAATATTTGAAGTAGATGAAGACAAAAAAAGGGTGCTTGCAACATGTGCCTATGGGCGTTGGGCCTCTGTCAATGGCATCAGTTTGGGACACTTCTGAGGTCATTCAGAATTCATTGCTATGAGCATCTGATCTGTAGTTGTAGAACGAGACTGCTATGACACAAAAAGATTGCTATGTGAGAAGCTACCATGTAAGGTAGACTACCATGCTAAGATGGCTCCACCATTCAATCCCATTTACCCAATCAGACAATCCATCGTAAAGGTAACATCATCCAAAGGCTGTGAAGAGGACCCGCAAGATGTGATGGGAACATGCTACCCTACACACCATGAAATTTCAGCAACGCTGGTTTCTAAAAAGCAAAACAAAGTCATCTTAGTCGACAGATAGGTAAGTACTGATTTTTATTAGGTTACTTATGTTTCGGTTTGATTATGTTTCGTGGGATCCAACCAATGACTTAACCAGAGAAAGTTCAAGGGATAAAAATCCTGGACACGATTTGCCAGACCTAATGTTGTGTCCGCAAATGGTTTGACAAGCAGTCACAGGTAGGAGTTTAATGATGGTCATGGGAGCTCATCATAAACATGCTCCACTTTCTACGGACAAGGGTGTAAGCTTCTAAACCAGGAACAATTTTTTGCAGAAAAAAAAATGACTGGCAATTTGGAAAATCAAATTTCTTCAACCTGCACCTACAAGGCCTTTAGACATATGATTATATGCTAGTCTGAACATTAAAGGAACAAAAGCTGACAATTATTTTTTATTAATACTTCAGTATCAGTGACAATATTGGACAGTGGACCCTGTGTGCTATCTGCACTTTGAAGAACCCTAAAATGGCGCAAGGTACAGAATCTACGTACAGACCACCAGCTTCTTCACCTGGGCACTCCAGAAGGTGTTGATTTTGGCTACAGCCACAAGGTGCATACAATTATATTGTGATACAACTACACAAAGATGCAGATCAGCTTTGCTGTTCATATATAATATCTAGGTTCACGTTGGTAATATACATTCAAGACCAACTAGAAGTCTAAGGGTTCCACAGGCATTGAAATTGGGATCAAACAAGTATGTTAGGCCAATGGTGGAAGGACAGCAAATGAACCAAACATTCCTGATGATGGCTTATCTCCAGGAACAGTACACATTGCAAGTATAATATCATGTAATATACACATAGTTAAAATCCGGGTGGTCACATGAGGTAGTTATGTTAGCTTGTCTTCATGATGACCATAGTCTTTGCACTCCAATTATTATTTTCTGGACAAAACGGGGGGTGGGGTAATGTTGTAAAAAAAGTAAAAAAAATGGGCATTGTCTTTATTGGTTCAAAAATCCATTTGGATATTTTGTGCTCCTCATCTGATAACACAAAAAAACTACTGCATAATGGGTCACCAATGGAGTGAATAAGGCTTCAGAATCCATGTGTGCTAAGAAGAGGACTGGGCAGAGGACTTTTTTGCAGAATCTGTGCAGAACCCAAAGAAATGGCTCGTCACTTTATTACCCATTCTCGTCTGGGGCTGGAAATGATCAGGCTGTATTGTACAAAAGAGAAAGGGCCATCACGAACATGGTTTGGGTGTCTTCTAGAGCTCTGTATTTCTCAAGACTGGATATACATAAATATGAATTTCAATTCTGCAATCAGCTCTACAAGATGATGCTCTCCAGATCTTCTCAACCTTATAAAATTGCATTTGATTCAACCGCAAGCTAGCGGAGAAGGAGTTAAGTGGAATTAGCATACAGCTTTAACTAAGAGAAAAGTATGCAGACCTTCAGTGGTGAATAATTTGCGCTGGAATGTCAGAGGGTGAGGAGAGATTTTATCATCAAGACTAATTTATTCATGAGCATCCTGGCCTTAGATTTAGTCGTTAACAAGTCTCTCTCCCCGTTATTTCTCTCATTTGATAAAAAGGATTGGGGTCTCTCCAAATGCTGCAGTCTCATTGACCCCGAGCAAGTGGGATGAGATAACTTGGAGTATTTTGCATGCTGAAGTTCTCCCCGCCGTCTCCTGACACCGATAGCACCCAAGAATCCATTTAAATTCATTTACGTTGGATTAATTTCCTCCTCACCCTCTGCTCCACTGTCACTCACACTGCTCCTATACGGGAGCTTATGGCCGGATTTGCTGTCTGTCAGTATATAATGTTTTTCAGATTTAAAGGAAAACTCCAAGATCAGGTAGACACATGAGCAACTGATATATACTGGGCACACAGTCTTGGAGAAAAATTTAAATCTGCATTATTACCGTGTAGCCATTCATGTAATTTCACCCCACAGTGGTAATTAGTAGACCAATGTCACCCATGATAAAGACACTTTGGCCCAACACATAAGTGGCACTTATCAGAAGATCTTGTGAAATACCAGTGTGTGGAGATACAAACAATGGATCCAGTCATCAAGCCAGTCAAGGTGCTGCAGTACTCATTAGAAACCAAGGTGCAAACCAAGAAGCAAATGAGCAGAAAGAAAAGTAACAAAGAGTTGAGCTCACTAGTTTGCTGCATACCCTTGTTATATCACAGGCTAGGGAGGGGCTAGATGTTTTGTTTCTTATATGGTTAGCAGAAAAATATCAAGTCTTCCGCCCTTCCCGGCATAGCTGGAGACGTGGCAGGACTGTGAAGAATTTTAGAACTGGATAAATCCTTAACCAAGTAAAACAACTCTCAAAATTGTATTTGATCTGAATATATAGTTATATTGAGCTATTGAGCTATTGAGCTTTGCAGACAACATACTTTTTTTTCAAAATAAAGGACGTTATGTATATTTAAAACTAGGTTGGTTTAGGGAAGAATTAGAACTTTTTTGCCTAATTGGTGCTGAGAAGATTCACCCTCTTTGTATGTCCTCTTGGCTATTGTTCCTAAATTCCAAGCTTTTAAGTTGTCGCTACAATGGGAGTAGCAATTGGGGGGGGGGCAAATGTTCCAATGGTACACTCCTATTTTTTAGACAAAGAAGAGGTTTACCTTACTTTGGGGAGACTTTGCCAGATTTGCTGGGGTGTGCATAAAACAACAAATAAAATGAACCCCTCTGTCTTTGAATAATAAAATGAATAAAAGAGCCCAGGGCTCAAGGACCACTTGGTTACTGGACTACATATTGGAAAGCAGTTGTATACTGTGGGTACCACTCCAGACTCATGCCACCTACGACTGCCAACTGCAGGTGCCAAGGCTCTCAATGGATTTATTCTACAATTGATGGGAATCCATCCTACATCCATATTTGTAGTTGAGTCATCAATGATTCTGTTGAGTTTTTTCAAAAAATGATTACATCAACTCTCCTGCTGATGCATTTCGCTGATAGATAGATAGATAGATAGATAGATAGATAGATAGATAGATATTGTATATATTACGTATTTGTAAAGAGATTGATTGAAGCCATTTGGTATCTAAACAGCTTGATATTTATTTGACCTCAGTGTGTTAGCAGTTATGTTATTGTCTCTTTAAGAAGGATAATAAATGATATCAATGCTTGCTGGTAATAATATCCCTCAGCCCTCACAGTTTTCATTCCTCTATGACTAAGTCCAATCATGGGCAAAAAGCATCAACAATGGAGCCTGCGTCCAGAGGGAGTTGTATTCATTTTTAAAATACACTATGGATATATTGGATTTCGAAGTATTGCAGCTTTATTTTTCCTAGATGGAAGACTACACCTGATTCATGGCCATGTTACATCTTACAAAAAAAAAATTGTTTTCATTTTTTTGTCTTGATAGTTTTAAATACAAAAAAACCCTATGCATTTCATTTTAAATACATTTTCATTTGAAGCTGACTCGATATATTGACAATTGGCCCGAGTGTGAAACAAAAAGGTTGAGAGCTTAACAACAACCTTGTTAGGGGACTTCAGTAACACACAAGGTTAATTAAAAGCAATTAATATGCCTGATAACCCCGTACAATGGATATTATTCATGCCCCATGTCAGAATCTCAGGGTCTTTTCTGCTGCTTTAAATATTTAAGACATATCTGGACCCAGGAAAAAAAGCTCACCAAATTATGGGGACACTGCATTTGCAACTGGACCACCATATATCTATACAATAGAGTGACCATATCTTTGAACTTGTAAAGTGCAATATATTACATTTCTATTTGACTAGATCAATGAGTATTAACTAATGTCTACAAGGTCTTCCAAATCTTGAAACACTGATTCTTCTTCACTTCCTATTCAAGATGGGGATGACCTATTCCCTCATCAGTAGGAAGAAATGGACTAAAACTGGACAATCTTGCTTTTTTTATAATATTCAACACTGTGAATTGAGTTTAAAAGTATCCATGGTCCCCACAATACACCGGAGCAGATAGCTACAACTGCTATGCTGAACCATTGACCTTGTAGAACTCCTCCATATGTTCCCATATCTAAACCTAATGGTCCAAACCTTACCCTTTTACTATGAATAAACTTGGACTTTCCATAATCATGTGCTCTGGAAACATTCCTGCTGAACATATTGGATGAATATATTCCAAGAACTTATACCGCAACTCGTTTTGATATATATGCTTCTATGCTCACAAAGCAATACTATTGTTGTTTTTTTCAACCACCCTCACATGCCAAGTGATTAAAGTTGATAAATGAGATGCTGCCAAAATAGAAGTTAATCTACACAAACCGTGCATGCCCTGCTAGATTTACAAAATTTGGAACCTGCGGTTGGACCCTTTAAACAACAATGGTTCCAATATGTTCTAGTTGTATATGTTATTTTCAGTTTCAGGGCCATCTTGACAGAAAATTGGAATATCAACCATGGATTACTGAATATATTGAGTTTTACTGACACTTGTTTTGATGGTTTTTCCACTTGTGTGGGATGAATGTATTTACCTGCCAACCAAAAATCTGTCCCTATTGTATGGTGCATATTGTGCTACAGTGCTTAAAAGCACAAAATAAATGCCTTTTAAAAAATGTTCTAGGGTTTACAAATACTTTTAGTAGAAATATATATAGATATATACTGTATATTTATATTTTTAGTTTATGTTATCTGCGCCTGGCTATGAAAGTTGACATTTTGTGCTATAAATGGAAGACAATTGCCATACAGCTCTATTGGATGATGGGTAGTAGCTCTCAAGGCACAAATTAATGTTTCCTCAGAGCTGTTCACCTTTGCTGTTCGGACACTTTCACTTGGAATCGTCCAACTCTACATCTGTTTCTGTGAAGATTTATAGAGAATCTCGCTGCCATCACTATAGTGGAAAAGACATTGTACCATGATAAGGGCTTCAAGAGGTATTGTGTTGACGGTGCCATCAGTCAAGACAACACGGGCCGGAGAGCTTGAGAGATGATGGTGAGAGGAGTCATTTGTAATGTATATGGTATTATATTGGTTGCTGTTACTAAAGGAATTGTGTTCAGGCACATCACTTCTTGCTCCAGTGGAGCTTGCAATCAAATTTCCAGAGTGCAGTCACCTAAAAGAGCTTGTATATAATTTTACCCACTAAGACACCTACATAGCGGGGTGAATCTATCCAGTCAATTAAAGTGAAACCAACAGAGCCACAGAAAATGTGAGCATGAACGTGTGTCTTCTACAGACAACCTAATATTTATGAGAGTTCTATGAAGTAATTGGTAGCAGCATGTAACGTAATGTAATGTAACTACCCCCCCCAAAGAAACCTGGGAAATTTTTGGGAATACAAAGTGAGAGATTACGGAAAATGTAGCTGGTCTCTTTGCTTTCCGGTTTATTGGAGACCATTGACATTATTAGAATTGAAGCATGTCCAATTCAATACAGACTAGTGACTTCATTAAGCATGCAGAATATCCATTCTTTAGGGATCAGTGACATCACCAATTAAACATCTATACACCAGAGGTCAGGGACATCATTGAAGATGCAAACTGTTCACCCATCAAAGACCAGAGATGTTACTAAGAATGCAGTTTGTCTACACACCAATAATTTTCCAATAACTACAGTCCAATAACTTCATTATTCGTAAAGTCAATCTACATACTAGAGGCCGATGACATCACGGAGCATGCAGCCTATCTGCACACCAGCGGCCGATGACATCAAGGAGCATGCAGCCTATCTACACACTAGAGACTGGTGACATCACGGAGCATATAGCCTATCCACACTCTAGACATGAATTACATCACTAGGAATGCAGTCTATTTATTTTCCAGAGACCAGTAACACAACTGATTGTGCAGCGTATCCATTCATGGTAACATTATTACCTTCGCAGATTCTCCATACATTAATAAAGTAAAGTAGGAATTTAAAAATAGCAGATCTATTCACAAATAAAGAACAAATTATAATACCGAGCAATCTCCATTCACCAGTAATCAAAGACATTCTAAAGTACGTAATCTATACAATCATGAGAGGCTAGTGACATTACTAAGAATATCTATCCATTGTGCAAAGACCAATGACATCACTAGCAGTGCAGCCTATCAATCCTTTAGAGACCAGTGACATCACAAAGAATGTAGCCTATGCAATGACATTAGTGCCACTGCCATCTATTCTTTAAAGAACAATGACATCACTGGAAATACAGCCTATACATTCTCTAAAGACCAAAAATGCCAATGCAGCCTATTCATTTTCTATCGAACAAATATATCACTAAGAATCCAATTTATCTATTCTCTAAAGACCAGCGCTATTACAAAGAAACTACTCTATACATTCAAAAGAGGCCAGAGACAAAATACAGTCTATCTATTCTCCAAGTCCAATGATATCACTGGTAGTGAAGCTTATCCATTCTGTAGAGACCAATGACATCACAAAAATGAAGCCTATCTATTATTTAAAGGACCAATGACATCACCACCAGTTCAGCCTATTCATTCTCTAAAGACCAATGACATCACCACCAGTTCAGCCTATTCATTCTCTAAAGACCAGTGACATCACCACCAGTTGAGCCTATCCATCTCTAAAGACCAATGACATCACTGCCAGTTCAGCCTATCCATTCTCTAAAGACCAATGACATCACCACCATTTCAGCCTATCCATTCTCTAAAGACCAATTACATCACTGCCAGTTCAGCCTTTCCATTCTCTAAAGACCAATGACATCACCGCCATTTCAGCTTATCCATTCTCTAAAGACCAATGACATCACCACCATTTCAGCCTATCCATTCTCTAAAGACCAATGACATCCCCGCCATTTCAGCTTATCCATTCTCCAAAAAGCAGGGACTTCACTGAAAATGTAGCTTATCCATTTTAGACATCACAAAGAATCCAACCTATCTATTCTCTAAAGAGAGCAAATTATATAAACATATAACCCATACAACACAACCATTACTAGTAATATAGGCTAAAAATGTATTTAAAGTAAAAAAGAAATGGAACATCTCTAACCTTCTGAATAGGGATTTCATACAACTAACTTGGGTTCAAGAGCGAGTTACGTGCTAATCCCAACAATCTTTCCCCAAAACACTCTCTCCTCTATTTGATTTGCCATAGAAATATCAAGTAATGAGAAGAACCACGGAAAGGGAAGGAGAATACTGCATCTTCCTATCACAGCGGTGGGAGTAAATAATGATGGTATTTATTATTTTTTTTATTATTTAGCTGAGTTCTTCTTAAGAATAAATCATTTTTGGAGTAATGGTTACAAAAAAAAGAAAAGGAGAAAAAAAAAAAAACCTATTGTGGCCTGAACTCCATTTCCAGAATTTTAATGTAATTGATTTTGCTTAATATTCTGTCCACCATCATCTTTATACACCTGCGCATCGCACTCACTAATGACAGTCCTTTCATGAAAAGACTGAAAATGAAGTCTTTACAAATCCTGTGTTAGCCATTTCATTTGTTAGCATTTTGAAAGGCAATTAAAGATCTGCCTTTTCTTTCCAGATTTATTTAAATCCATGTCCATCACTTGTTTTTACTCATATTACAGTGCAGCTGTTCTTGTCTACTTTAATTTATTGGAAGTGATGGCCCTTTAAAGTGGACCTGAACTCTCACAAGGATCCCTTTAATTCTTCAACCCTTTGGTGTTGGTGATGGGACCTGAGACACAAATTCGGCACTTTGCACAGGCTTTAATAAAGGATCTTGTATTTCCACTACTCACCTCCTTTGAGGAATGGTGTATCAGTGGGCCCTCACAGAAAGGTCTAATTTCAGGAATTTACAAGATCCTTACCCTGTATTTGAATTCTCCAATAGTGAAACATGCCTATGTGCTAAAGTGGGAACAAATTCTGGGTAGAGCTCCTCTGGAGGATATTTAGAAAATACTTCGGCAAAAAGCTCAGAAAAGTTCTCACTTAAGTTGTGCACTTAAATAAAGAAAATACTTATAAAATATTAATACACTGGTACTTTACACCGGAGGTGCTTCATGGGATATTTCCAAATACAAGTAGTCTCTGCTGCAGGTTCTGAGGTTGGCATTCTACATCCTATTTTTTGGTTTTGCCCACGCATAACCTCATATTGAAGAAAGGTTAATGACCTATTAGGGGAGATGTTTGAAAAACCTTTGGATACATTGACCCATTTATTGGGGCTTCCTATCAGTGAACTTCCTAAACCCCATAAATGTTTAATTGCTCATATTCTAACAGCTGCCTTATTCCCAGGTACTGGAAATCTGACTCCACCCCACACGGACGGCACTTCTTGATCATATAATGGATATTCAGCTAATGGAACAGGTTACGGCCAGGCTACAAATTTGAAAATGTTTGGGCTGCATGGGAGACACTTTTCTCAACTTACCGTGGAAGGTTTGATCGGGGATGGCCCCCAGGCACACCTATCCCTGTGTAATGGCAATAATTTACTAAGTCATCACCTAATTGGGTTGTAGGTCCGACCCAGTCCTTCCAATTCTTTTTATATCTTTACTGTTTCAATCATTGGTCCACACCACAGGCCCACAAATCTGGTTTAACTATTGTCAGTGGTCATATATCGCTGGATTACTCACATATTTATTATGTAGAAGACCTACTTCCTATTGAATTGGGTCATGTTCATAGTATCCTGACGTCTTGATAAAGTTCTGCTTTTCTTTAATATTGTGTTGAAACAGTTTTTTTGTTTTCTTTTTGTATGAACCTACTGTTTTGTAAACACAAACTGTTATAATCAACCAAATTGTATTGTGTATCTACTACTGTTTGTTCTATTTCCTTGTTGAGTGCTTTCTTTGAATGTTTCGCCTTTTTTTTCTGTCTTCTGTACTCATAGTGTTGTTTACTGTTTTTGGTTACTGTACCTGTGATTTATATCTCTGTTGAAAAATTCAATAAAAATACATAGAAGTGGCAAAAAATGATGGTACATAGTGGGCAGTGGCTGCCTACTGCACAACTACCCAAAGTTTGCCTTAATAGCAAGATACATGTGAGTCAATCTGGAAGCTAGATTTTACAATTTATCCTTCATGTGTAAACTACTAATTCTGTCAATCCAAAAGTAAAAGAGATAAAGAATGGCAGACTTGTTTGGAGTGCAGACTGGGTGCCAACCTTGACTGCCCTATAATCCCATTGGAGGAGAGAAGGTTGTCACCCAAGGACAGAAAGTCTATTATTTGTGAGATTGCCAGGTAAATACAAAAGGTAAAAATTATATAAAAAAAACAATACATCCCTTATATCAAAAAACTATCAAGAAGCAATATATTAGCTTTTTATATTCGTGTTGGACTTTAGGCGCCATTTCCTAAGAAGCAATCAAATTGTAAAACACGTTGACTATATTCTTATAGTGACACAGCCTATAGTGAGATTTACCTACTTCAGCATCATTAGCCGAGTGCAGATTTTTTTTTCTTTCCTAGATGTCTATAAATGAACAGCTGTAATATCCTCACACCATTACCTTTGCAAAGCATGGTCACACACGCCTTATCAACAGATGGAAAAGGGCACCCAGAGGCACTCGCTAGTCATATATGAACTTCCTGGAGGTTGTTAGTAATGTTTCAATATTAAGAATAATCCCCGGAGCATTGGCTCCACCACTATTCTGTATCCCTCATGGAAAAAAATGCCCCCACAGCCTCCCCCCATTCCACGCTACACACATGCAACATGAGAGGCAGCGGGCCGCGTCTGGCACATGGCCTGTCTCACTGAACACCGGGCCAACAGAAATGAGAGTTGAAAACATTGAAACTGACAGTCTGAGAATGGAAACGAAATGGAAGAATGTGACTTCATTTAAAAGGACTGGTATGATCAAGAATTTTAGTTTGTAGGAAAAAGGATAAAGAGCAAATACACATTGAAGGTATAATTATTTGGTACGGTTATAGTCAATGTATACGGGAAACAATGCAATGCTTCTGCAAGTCATAGAGATCTACCATAGTGATTTCTTCACAATTTTCCTAATGCTAGAATGAGAAAAGTTGAGGAAAGCCTTGAGACAAGCCTCCAACCTCTTCCCAGCAATAGGGTGCTAATTAGGGATGTGCAATTTAAAATTTCAAGTTGACTTTGGAGATAATTAGTTAAAAAAAACATGAATTACGCCATGTTGACTGCTTTAAAAAATGTCCTGAAATAAAAAAAATCTTATGTCTTGCCCTATGGCCATAACCCAACATGTGATCACCATGGTACCATTAGGTTTAAGGTTCCTTGGTTCCTCATTAGCTATCGGCATGTTCCAATGCCAGTTTGGCAAAAGAACAGGTCCAGAGTAGTCAAACAGTTCTCTGCCTAAAAAATGACATTTAAAGCCAATTGCATTCTTTAAAACCAAATAAAACCACCTTAGTTTCACTTTTTTTATTGACTTGAATAAGTTGCTAACTCCAGAAGACATAGGTCAGTGGTGTTGAACTCAAGACCCTCAAGGGCCTTTTTTTTTGCCCCCCCCCAAAGAATTCTGAAAATGAATTACATCTGGCCCGCTCGTCCGCTACTACATATTGCAGCGAGCGATGATGTTACCACAATTCCCGGGATCACGTCTATAGACCAGCCACTTATGCGTGGCCCCGCATTGTTGATCTGTACTATTGACTGTTCTTTAGACGCAAGTAATGCCGGGAATTGTAGTCTTGGCATCACTAGCGTACAAGAACAGGAGGTGAGATATCTCTGTCCCTCCTCGCCCCCCTCTCACACATCACAGGCACCTAAAATGTAAATGATAGAAGCTGCACAGCGGTTAATTTGAATCTTATATAGCAGGCAGTACCAGCAGCAGGAAAACAATGAGTTAAATCGTCCCAACTGTATTTCTATGATTGTAGTACATAGCTGGGAGGACGTACAGTCAGTATTAGGCTGAGGATCTATTATAGTGTGCTGGAACGTGCACAGAGAATCTCCATTTCCTTATACATGGCAGGATCCACATGAATCTCTATGCTACTACCTCACATCATCATTTTCAATACATGCAATACATAGACATTATTCCTGTACACCCATCATGTGACACAAAGCCTAGGCAATGATCACATGGTGCCTGACTACCAGGGGCATTGTGTTTGTTTCAACCTATTAGAGACTGCATAGTGTAATATTTAGTGTCAGACAAACTTGTGATGTGAGAGGATGAACAACACCCAGGCTGCATAGATAGATAGAAATTAGTCTTTTCAACCCTAAAGTGTGTGTAGAGGAGTTTGTTTTTGTTAGTTATGGATGAAGTAGTGAACTTCCTCAATTTTTTCAATAAATTTGATTTAGTCTAAAGTTTTTAATTTCCGCCCTCTGTGTATTTGAGTTTGACACCCCTGACATAGGTGATTTGAATCTTACTGCGCATCCTCAACCTGTAAATCTATGCTATCTACATATCTAAGCAATTACTTTTCTGTTAACATGATGTTGTATTGATCTTCCTTAAATTACTTTGTTTAGATGAACCCTTTACTCCTGATGAAGCAGTAACAAAAACACTGCGAAACGCATTGAGAATATCCAAGCCCCCACTTTCTTTGACGATAATTGTTAAGGATAATTATGATGTCTCTTATGTAATTATTCGTTATACCCATGCAATTTGTGCATTTGTATTTTTGTATGGGAAGACTAACTATATATGGGTACATTACTAGTACTACCAGTACTTAAATAAACATGCTGTACTGATATTTGTGTAAATTACATTGATCCCCAGATACATACTTTTTAAGCTATCTCATTTTTTTTCATTGTTTCTGTGATTAAATATCCCAAGTTATTTGATGTGTATAAAATCCCCCTTAATCAAAAAAACAAAATGTCCAACATTGTTACAACGTATGGGATTGGCGACTGTTGATACATTGTACTAAACCTATAATCTGCTCTAACTCCAGAAGACTGTACTGTTGGTGGATCATGGGCACCCATGTATTTCTTTATTGGTATTCGAAATTAATTCACTTTAGGGATGTCATGGTGATACTAAAACATGCTAGCACTCGGGATGATGATTAGGATACAAATATTTTGTTTAGGGACATTTTACTATATATGAGAGAAAGAGGGGCATGCTGATTAGTTTTTAAGTTGATGGTTCTAGCACAGGCATGGTCATGGCATGGGTGGCAAGAACACTGAGCAAGAAGAGGCCATTGATCTGTTGGATGGTGTTGGTTCTCCTATTCTGATAAGGATTAGTGTTCCCTAGCTGGATTTTCTGGTGTATCCTCTTGTGTGGGATGTGTTTTTGAAGGCCTAAACCTCAAGGCTACAGATATCATACAGGTCAATGAACAACATTTTCTATATCCAGTTCACATTTTTCTTCTCTCTGTAAATTATCCCTGGTAAATTTTTTAACCTAGTGTTCCAGGCATGATGGAAATATATATTACAGTCCCAGCAAGTCTGTACAGTCCTAAGCCCAAGCCTTTTCCTTGGGATCTAGCACCATCCGAGCAATGTCCAATGATTGATGACAGGCACACTTTAATAAGCATTTTGTCTTCAGTAAGCAGCACAACAGAAGTGGTACTGTGCAGCTTTTAACTGACAATAACTGGATCTCCATGATTTATGATCAAGTTTCTGTTCTTCCCCATATCTTTACTTATACTTTCGTGACATTAATTAAGACTAATTATCAGCTGTTACACATCAATCTCAGAGTTCCTTGTACAGTTCCTACGTACAATGTGCAGATACAGCAGCAATTACGCCCTTAGGACTTGTCTCTCGTGTTAACAGGTTCGATTCTTTGTTGGGTATATACCGTTTCTGTGTAACAAGCCGACTCTTGGGTGGATGTACAGGGGACCAGCCCTGGTACCAATAACTTAAAGTGAATGTTATATGTACAACTGAGCTAGGTAAAGAAAAAATGTTGTCTTACAACACATTTGAGAATACATATGGTTCACTTTTGTAGATTTTTCCTGTCCCTGTACTAAGTCACGATTATGCGTTTGGTGGGAATGACTTAAAAAGACACAGAGAGGCCAATCGATCTGAAACAGGAGCCATTAAATAGTAACCCCTATGATAGTTTGAAAGGAGGGATAACCAGTTTGGAAGGTACAAGATAAAATAAAGGGGTCCTTAACTGATTGAAGAAGGTAGGACTGGAGCTGGTTGTAGGGAAGTTGTTCCACCATTAGCTTGTAGGCATTACAGAACCTTCCAACTTATCGTCCTTGAAGCCATGTGGTATTGAAAAAACTAACTCTTACAATTCTTTAAAGATTTTGTGGGTTCAGCGGTCTCTATATGTGGTCATTTTAAAAAAAGAAAAGAGGCATGGTGTCCCTCTTTTGTGTGTTGACCAATTACTGACCCTATAGGATGTGTTTACACTCCAAAGTAAGTTTGTGTAATTGCCTCAAAATCAGAGTAGAGAAGATGGGATTTTGTCCATAGAAGATCCATAGGTACTGTATATTGTTTATGCTAGAGCTCCTTAAAGCCCCTTCAACCCAAATCTAATTTTAGTGATGCCAACAAAGGTTCATTAAATGTTACCCTGTTGGAACGGTTTAATTCAAGACCCCCTAGGTTCATTAAATTAAATTAAGGTGTATACCTAAAAGGGGGTAAGGGGCTTGTGAAGAGTGTGATGGCCAAGCATTTGAGATGCTGGCCCTATTCTAATTGTCAATGTCAAGGGTGTCTTAAAAGCCCAACACCCAAACCACTTCATCCACTCATCCCCAGCTCTAAATTGCTCTTTTGGAGGCCCATTATTGAACTACCTTGGGTTTCAATGTATGGGGTAGCAGTTGGCTTCCTTCAAGTTTGCCATTTTTGTGCCTGAGCCCTGATTGACCAGCTTGAACTCATATAAGGTAAGGGGAGGGTGGCATTGACTTACTAAGCTCCAACACCAACAGCTGAATGTAAAAGAGTATGACTTCTAATTGTGAAAGGGGAATTGAGTGACCAATATGCAAGATCCACTAACAGCTGGAGCTGCCAATTTTTGTTCAACAAACTTAATTACCCTTATTGGCTATCATGGTGATCCCATGGGTGGTATTCATATTGATTTGCTTCTGACATGGTGAGATCAGTAACTATTAGTTCTAAATGGATGCACAGTGTGCTTTGCTCAATGCACATTCAATGCTGCACCATTGAGGATATTCAGCCTCATATATTCCTCATATGTTCCATCCCACCCCAGCCTGGCTATCCTGGGCCAACCCTTTGCATTTATTGGATAGTAGTTTTTTAAATTTTGGATGCTCTGTTTTGCATGTGGTGGTTACTCTGTTAAGTCTGCAGCAAATGCAGCCTGCGTAAAAACGTCCATTAGGAAAATTCGATATTTGCCAAACTTCTCCCAACAATCATCCCACCATTTCCACCAGTTGAGAACTCTTGAGAGGAGTACCATGCCACAAGTGTAATATGTTCAGTAATTTATGTATAGCACCCTGCTAAATCCTCCCACTAGCTATGGTCTACCTGGATTGCAAATAGAAGAACAAAAACACAATGATGATGTTGTTGCTATAATAAAAACAGAAAGGTAATAAAAAAAAAGTTCCTAGCATATTAACAAGGATTAACGGAAGGTACCAGAAGGCAAAATATTAGCAAATCAAACTTCAGCTTTAAATCAGAATAAGGAAAGGTAAAGCCAATTGTTGTTACCAAGCTCTGGGACTCGCCAAATAAACAGCAGAGCGATTCTTTTTTTCGCTTCAGATCTGCTAAACCTACAGAGATTTATACTTTCTCTTTGAAGAAATAAATAATAAATATATTTTTTATTTTAGCAACTGTCAAATTCTTGCTCTGCTCAGAGCGAGGAGATGGCATTTTTTTGGCTCCCTGCATCAGTTTCAATGATGTGTCACGCTAAATGGCATAAAGGCGATGCCGTGTTCTCTAGGCTGACTTCACTGAGAAATGTGTCCTTCTAGTTTTGGCATGGTCAGACCTGATTGCAGAAGATTTTAAAGCCAGACAGGAATACATGCTGTTTGCCAAAGCTGTTTTGACTGCCAGTCTTTGACACTTATCAAGTATAGCTCAGAGTTGCAATGGAACAGGTCCTTCAATATGACACCCCAGTGCTGCAAGATGTGTAGTTGTTGGGTGGTCTTCAATGGGGATTTAGTTGTTGTAAGAGTGTATTGGCCAAGCATTTAAAATGCTGACCCTATCCTATTTGTCTTTGTCAAGGGTTTCGTAAAAGTCTAACACCCGACCCACTTCACTTACCCTTTCCCAGTCCTGGACCATACCCTGGGTTTTTTGGTTCCTTCCAGTTTACAGTATTTTGCCTGAGCCCCAATCAACCAACCTGAAACTATCACATGAGGTAGGGAAAGATGACATTGACCTTGTGTAAGCTCCAACACCATCAGACAGCTAAGATTAAATAGGATCTAACGTCTGACTTTGACAGGGAAATGGAGTAGCCGATGTGCAAGATCCATTGACAGCTAGAGCTGCCCTATGAGACCCCAGTGGCCCATTTTTTTCAACAGGATCGCCCTTTTTCAAAGATGCAAATTTCATTGTGAAAAGATGGTGATCACCAAATGTATAAAGTGGATATCAGCCAAAAAACATTCCCTACCTTGAAAATGGAGAAAGCCATTAACCATATTAAATATCAGTGGTGTTTCTTTCAAACAACAATTTTTCAAAAGTGGTGATCAGCTACAAAAAACTAGCAATCAGTTCTTCCATTCAAGCAAAGTGACCTTCTAAAGGCCAATTAACCATATCAATCACTGACCGCCACTGAAACAAAAGACTGATCACCCTTTTATAAATCAAGCCAACAAAGACATGGCGATCTGTTATCTGATATTTATTATAAATGGGTCCTATTTGTAGTTATGATTTATGTTTTCTGGATTACGTCATACTTTAGGTTTTTCTTTAAAAGTATAACAAGCGCCAATTTTTTTTGTCACTGTAATTTTTCCAGAAAGAGGGCGCCGTTCCTTGCCTCGTTAATGGCACCGTGTCAGTTTTCTCAAAGAATATATTAGTGGATTACCCTTGAGCAATAAAACAGAAGGTTAAAGAGTATAATGCAAATATGGAAACATGGAGATGCTAAGGAGCATCATTCTCTCGGTCCTATGGGTCCGATTATTATTACTTTGCCATTAAGTTGCTGTATATGCATAGCAACCGTTCACAATAGGCCGAGATAGCTATTTCCGATTTTTTTTTCCCTGTCTCTCTCTTTCTTACCTCTCAGTGCAGCCTGTTCCCTTGGGACATTTTGACAGGAGCATAAGCTGTCTATTAGAATTCAACGCTTATGATATTGCTATAATTAATGCGTAGTTAATTGGCTGGTATTATAAACGGGCTCAAGCGGTGCTGCTGGATAACCAAGGAAAGGGGCTTGGAGCCCAGGAGAGGCTGAGGAGTAGATATTCCCTGTGAGATCCTCGCCTCTCTCTCTCCATTCCATCCTCCAGGAAGGGAAATTAAGTTCTGCCGAACGTGTCCTGGGCTTGACGATTCTCAAGGTCATTGTAAGCCTAACTGCCGAAATCACAAACACCCTCTTAATTAGGCAAGTGTGCAAATACCTGGAGATGTTATTGCTAAGAATAAAGTTACATTGTACTGTGTTGTATTACTCGACTTGTTATAGAATATTCTACCCTAATGGGACATTGCAGAAAATGCTAGAAATGAAGCCCCCTTGGATGGCTTCAGGTAGGTTCATCCTTTATACATTTTTTGTCCATTCTGATACAGTATGTGCCCCATTCTAGATGCACTCATTGATAGAGTAAAGTGCTAGTAAGGACTTTAGAGTAGAGACTTTTACATTGAAACTAACCTTGATGTCAGGCTCTGGGGTATAACCTCATATTGATGGACATCTGGAACCAACAATCTCTGTACTTTGGGGTTCTGCCCTGGCTTCATGAGAGTTGAGCCAGTGTATTATTTTAACTTCTAAAGCATTATATTGCTGTAGTGCTCCAGTCCACTTGTGATTACAGATGAGCTAAATTAGAGCCACATTTCAGATTTGCTCAAACACATGTGTTTAAAGTTCTTCAAATGGGGAAATTTTGAACACACTGCCAAAACTTTCCATTGAAAGCAATTGAGCAGTCTCCATAAATGCTTCAGCTCGAGAAATTGATGATACAAGCAAGAAACCATTGTAGGCCAATTATGCCAGTTCTCTATTCTCTTACATTGCATTGAACGCACACTATGGGTGGCTCGTTTATTTATGTAGTGCCTAACAAAGGCGCTACTTGTCTTGCAAATATAGCCCAACACTCTAATGCAATGCAGAGGCGTAAAAGAGGCTTTATATTTTCTTTAAGGAAGTTAGAGGTGTAAATCACATTACAGATTGGCTTTTTATAATAAGATGTGCCTTTGTATTATCTTTGAAAGCAAGTGAGGCTGTTTATCACTGCCAACAGAAGAAGAGGGAACAGGCACATGGAAGTGCTAAATATGTTCCATAAATAACTAATTGATTTCTATGTGATTTGACAGGATTAACCCTGCAGAGAATTAGTGTCAAATAAAGTATATATCCTGCCCCCATTTTTTAAAAATTTTGCACACACCAAGTAATTGTTTAAACCCCAATTTGGTTATTTCCCCCTAATAATCTCAACAAAGAGAACAACATTTTCCTTCCAAAGAATGTTTTATCAGTACGAGTCTTACCAATGGAAGTTACTCCCTCACCAATTGCTCTGACTTCAACTTAAATTGTCGGCTTTTTAGTTAGTTAGATAGTTACATATTTAGTCAGGTTGAAAAAGACATCAAGTTCAACCACTAGAGAAAAAAAATTGATACAATCTCTATTGACATACTTAATTCAGAGGAAGGCAATAGAAACCCTGGTTTAATTTGCTCCAACAGGGGAAAAAAAAATCTTTCCTGATTCCATGAGACAATCGGATGTTCCCTGGTTTAACAGTCTTTATCTCTGTTATCTTTACTTTAAAGCTTTAATCCCCAATTAAATTCTGTGCTTCTAGAAATCATCCAGCTTTTTCCTAAAGCGATCAATAGAACTTGCTCAAACTACTTCCTGAGGGAGCCGATTCCACATTTTCACAGACCTTACAGTGAAGAATCCCTTCCTTATCCGGAGCTTAAACTTTTTTTCTCCAGACACAAAGAGCGCCCCCTTGTGCTTTGTAATGATCTTACAGTGAATAATTGGGAAGAGGATTCTCTATATGGACCATTTATTTATTTATACAGGGTGATCATATCCCCCCTTATACGTCTCTTCTCAAGGGAGAATAGATTCAGTTCAGGTAATCTCTCCTCATAGCGGAGATCCTCCATTCCTTTTATTACATTAGTTGTACCTCTCTGCACTCTCTCCAATTCCACAATGTCCTGTCTGTGAACTGGTACCCAAAACTGGACTTGGGATTTTCCAATTCCTGATTTCGCGAAACCATTGAAAGATCGAGGAAATCATTACGATCCCTGGCACTAGAGGTTTAATAACCTCTAGTTCCCCAGGATCACAGTGGATTCCTGGGAAATGGGAATCCTGTGTGCGATCCCTGGCACTAGAGGTTAAATGGGAACAAGTCTCCCCATTCAAAACCTCTAGTGCTCTCTGATTGGCTGATGAAAGCTTTCCACAGCCAATTTCCCCGTCACTTCCCCGTCCTAAGCCTTGACCATCAATGAATATTCTTTGAACTAATGTAGGACAGCTGGTGGAGCTTAACCCAAAAGTAAATTCTGTAGGAAAGTTTAACGAGTCACAGAACAACACAAAAATCGGAGTTTTCAGGTAAATAACAACACAACATTGAGGTCTCAAGGTGTAAAATTACTAACATGTTAGCATTCAGGTTTCCAAATTTCGAACTGCTTTTGACCAAAGTTTGGTCAAAACGACTTCAAAAGAAGATGGATGTATCTTGTACATTTTCAATTTTAGCACAAAAAGAACACCCAGTACGTAATATGCCTAGGTTTTGATAACCTTTTGGAGGTGGACTTCCGTTTTGTAAGCCAAATGCTGTTTCTTTTTTTTCAAGACGAATTTATAGAGAATATACACACCCCAGTAATCAATAATGAAATTGACTGTCCCTGAGCTAACAAGAAGCATGTGATTAAACACTGCGCCATACTTAGTTGTTTTGACACCAGAACTGATCACCAACCGTTTGGCTGGAAATTACATCTTAATGTATAGATAGAAACCAGAAAAACTGATTAAAGAGCGGCCAAAAACAATCAGCATCAACCAGCTCATTTGTGCCGGAGATCGCTCCGACAATGACCACTGCCGGGGTCTGACTCTCTCAGAATGAATTAGTAAATTAATCCTAGAAGAGAGCCATGAATAATTCTTGGTGAAACTGTCATTGGGATGTGTCAAACTAGCGTAATGGGCAATGTGAGGACGTCAAAACATTAGGGATTTGATAGGAAGCAGTATTTTTGTTGAATATAGGAAGTAAATGTAACATTTATAAGAAAATCATTGTTCAGTTACCTTTCTACTTTTCATTTACTTAGTGTTCCATCATTTGACTAACCTACAACAGATTACAGAGTTTCTGAACTGTGGAATCAATGAGCCCTATACCAACACTGGTTTGTCCAAGTTGTTAATTTACTGAAATAGTTTACACCAGTGTTTCTCCACCAGGCTTCCTCTAGAGGTTCCTTAGGTGTTCCTTGGGCAAGAAACAGTTTTTGACTCTCAAGTCGGTTTAACAGACCCTAATGATCTTTTTGTCTATCTGTAAGGGTGACATTCTTCCCAATGCCCGGCAATGTAAGAGGGATTTTTCCTAATGACCACCACAATAACGTACTGTGAGCTATGGATATAGTAATACTAGCAGGGGTTCTCTGAAACCTGAAAGTTATTTTCAAGTGGTCACGAAAGGCTGATCCAGAGGTTGCCAAGGGCTTCTTGACCTGTGATTGACTGACCTTCCATTTGTTGACACTTTGATACCCCAATGCTTTGATCTTAGTAGTAGTTTTCCAAGACCTGAAAAATATTTTAGGGTTCCTCTGGGTAAACAGGCTGAAAAAGACTCACTGCAGATGTGAGTTCACTGGTCAGTCAACAATGGTCCAGGCTCTCTTCTGAAAACGCTGGTTTAAACTGTTCAAGTGAATTAAATACCCAATTATGTGCTAGGCAAAAAAAAAATGATTTCTGCTTCCCTTTAATTGGGTGGTTCACATTTATTAATCTAGGCAAATTTTCCCTTGCAGAGTGATATTTCACTTTACACCATTGCCTGTGTCCTTATTTCCCTAGTAAGTCAACCCTACTGCCTGTGTCTTCACAAATAGGAATCCATCTCTCTACTTTTCCTGATGACCATTGTAGTTGGAAAATCTAAATTTTGAAGTTATTGAAGCAGGAATAGAGCAGAAATCTGAAGACAACTGTCTTGGAGAGGTGTCCCCTACTTCAAAAAGAATTAATTTTATTTTTAGTAATGTCAAGAACAAAATTTTATTCTTCTCTTCATTCAAATCAATTAAAAATTGGTACAGTTTAGGATACTTTAAATTCTATTAGACTTTGCGAAATTCTACATGCTATACTCTATATCTAAGCATTACTAGACATTGTTCAACAGAATACCAAACAGGAAATGATAGACACACTACATGATGTCACCCCACAACGGACCATCAATAAAGCTGTTTTGAAGAGCCGCCATTTGGCCAAAACTTTGCGATATGATTCTTGAATGACTACAAAAGTATCTGCAATTTTCTCCGTAATGGCTGCAAAGTTTCAACTTCTTCAAACCTAGGCACTTTTCTGTCTCCTCTGTAACAGTTCCCACATAATGTTGGACGCATTTTCCGTTTATTGATGACTTTTACGGCTCTCCTGCAAAGTGGAAGCTCATGGATACGGTATGTTATGCACTGTTTAACAGCCCTGCTAACAATGCAGCCTATTTGCTTCCTTCCTAGAGACCTGAAATGAACTATTTTTCACCACACTTTTCACAGTCTGTGGCAGATTGTACAGTCAAGTGTAATTTACAGTGTCTGGGCATGCAGCTAACCGTAAATTGTAAAAAAAAAAAAAAAAAAAAACACAGAAAGAGGGCTCCTGTGGGGAAAATGCACAAAAACAACACACAATAATTTGCTTTTAGGCGAACCAAATGTAAGTGTGTCATCATCAGTGTATTCACACAACCACACACGCCCACACAATCTACTCCATGATGTTAAGGAAGAGAACTTTTAAGATATGTCATTTCGTTATTGATCTTCTTTTGTTCTAAAATATCTGAGGATCTTATATGGAATTGCCCTTATCTTACCCTGCTTCCCTCTTCTCTAAAGAAGATTGCCGTTTACTGGCAGTAGCTAAAAGGAATGTGTTGCATCTTTCTTATTTATGTACCTCTTAGTGATGTCTTCTTGCTATTTATGTGATGTGTCCTCCACATCCTCCACCAGAGTCCTCTTTCACTGGTGGTGGATGGTCCTGCATGATGTAGAGAATGCTACTGACATGATACCACTGGTGTCACTCTCTGCATCAATACACTGTGGGTAGGGTGCCATGCTCAGGGGGGAGGACCCTGGCGTCAACCACCCACAGTCTTACTTCATTCTTCTGGATTGAGTGATGCTAGATGTCTTTCAACCTAGAAGACCAAGAACATCTTTTGATGTTATACATTATTTTTTTTTGTATCATGTTTCTAAATTTCCTACAGATTTATATTTGTGCATAGCATGCAATATCATATTTTGATGAGGCATTGTGCCCTCTTGTGAGGTTGATTGTTACAGAATAGCAAGCCTCAGGTGAAATTTAGGCCCCTGTTATTGGGGTCAAAAAATTGCTTTTGAAATACATGTGAGATCAATCAGAGTTATTTGGCAGACCATTAGATCTTTTTCAAAAATTGCATCAACCATTTTTTTGACTCCCCTTGATGTGGGGAGAAATTAAGGCAATGAAAAGCCAAGCAAAAAAATACTTTTAATGAAATAGTTATTTTGAAACTTTATTAGCATTTAATCTACAATTATGACCTACTGAAAAAAAAACTCATGCAATAATGGTTAAACTTCTATTAACAATTCACTAAGTATTGAATCTAGAAGGACCTGCACCAAGATGAAGTGACCTGCAAAAAAGAGGGAAAAACAAACTCTGTGAAGGTATATAGTGGTGAAAACTCTCAGGATCCAGGCCTACAAGACGAAAGTTCTAAGAATTGTGTATATATACTATATGGTCAACAGTTTGTGAAGATGTGACCCATTGCACCTATATGAGCTTCTTGGACATCTCATGGGCATTTATATGGAATTGACTCATTCTCTTTATTTTGAGACTATAATTTTACTGTGCTTGAAAAGCTTTCCACAAGATTGTGTCCATGAGAAACTACCCTCATTCCGCAGATGATAATTTGTGGGATTCAAGGTTCTTCACACAACATTCATGAAACCATAGATTTATGGAACTGGCTGTGGGCAAAATCATGGAGCTTTCTCAAACTCTTGCCAAGGTTGGATAAGCACTATTGTTTATAACAGCCTTTCTTTACCATAGGAGAACCCTTAAAATAACTTTGAAAGGAACCCCTTCTATAATTAGTATCCACAGCTCACAGTATACTAACATGGTGATCAATGGGAAGAATAACTTTTACATTTTCAGTATATAAGCCTGATGGTCACTCGTCACTCGTATAGATAGCCAAAAGATCATTGGTGTCACTTAAACTGACCTGTATCATTAACAGTATCCGTGGCTGAAAATACCTGAGCACAGTTTTTAGAGAGGTGTCTACCATAAAGATAAGCGTGATGCCCAAGTGAGGTGTCCATGGCATAGATAGGTGTGATGGTAAGGTGAGGTGTCCATGGCATAGATAAGTGTGATGGTCAGGTGTGGTGTCCATCATATAGGTAAGTAAAAATAAAATCCATAAAAAGCTTCTATCAAACAAAGTGCTATGCATTGCAGGGTTTCTTTGCCAGAGAAGTCAGACTCTGCAGATATTTAGAAGAAACTGTAGAATTTATCACTCCTAACTGTTGGGATATAATCAGCCACAGTAATTTCCTTAAATGTACTATTTGGCCCTATTTACATAAAATAGCATCAGAGTCCCGAAGCGTATACAGACCGTCAGAACAGGAGCCATCCATCACTGGCTCTGGTCTGCAAAACGAGGCCTGAAAAACGGAAGCAATTGAGTTTTATTTGGCCGGGATATAAGTGTTCCTGATCTAGTTGTGCAGTTAAAGTTTTGATACATTGCCTCAATTTTTCTATTTTGCAGCACTTACCTCAAATAGGAGACATAAGTCATCCAGGAGAGAAAACATTTACATGAGATTTGACCTTTAATATAATGTTAGCTGTTGCCCATTTGGGGACGTTAGCTGACAGTTTATTTATGATGCCTTGGAAAGTTTAGGTGTAAGAGCAATATCGGGGAAGTCACTTTATAAATAACTCAAGACCATTTTGTTGGCTTTCATGGCTCACATTCAGCCCTCCTGCATGAAGACGACATTGAGGCCGTGCTATGGAAGAGAAGAGAACGGACGTAAAAGTGAAGCTGTAGGTCATATCACCCTACCAGGATTTATCTCTTATTTTATGGGAAACAATACAAAGATCCTGATTTGGGGAAACAACTCCAGTTATGTGTTTATGTGTTCATTTATTTAATTTAATTAATTTTTATGTTTTTGATTTTATGTTTGTTTTATATTTTTTTAGGTTTCAAAAGGATACAAAAAATGGTGGATGATGTTATATGTTCCATTTTCATATGATTGATATATATATATATATTCTTTGAATAATACACATGTATAAATTATTCATAAAATATCATATACATATTATATTTTTTTTACAAAAAATAATGGGCGGAAATTTATAAAATAAAGAAGTAAGGAAGAGTGGAAAGGCAGGAGAGGAAGAAAAGAAAAGGAAAAGAAGGAAGAGGGAAGGAAAGATGAAGGTAGGAAGGAGGGAAGTAAAAAAATGGGGGTGCAAAAGAAAGGAAGGAAGAGTGGTAAGAAGGGAAGAAACAAAAGAAAAGGAAGAAAAATATGGAAGGAAAGGAGAAAAATTGAATTGAAAATGAAAAGAGAGAAAGGGAAAAAAGAAGAAATAGAGAAAGGAAATAAAGAAAGGAATGTGAAAAGAAAAGGAAGGAAGAGTGGAAGGGAGAAAGAAGGAAGGAACATGGATAGGGAAGGGGTGAAGGAAATAAAGAATGAAGAGTGAGAATAAAGGAAGAAAAGAGAAGTAAAAATGAAGAAATATGAAAGAAGGAAAGCAGGAAGGAAGGAAATGGAAAGGGAAAAGTAAAGGAGAGAGATAGGATGAAAGTGGGAAAGAAGGAAGAAAAGAGAGAAGGAAGGAAAGAAAAAGGGAAGGAGAAACGAAAGGAAGAAAGGAGAGAAAGGAGGAAGGAAATAGAAAAGGAAGGACGGACGGACGGACGGAAAGAGAAAAGGAAGGACGGACGGAAGGAAGGAAGGAAGGAAAGAGAAAAGGACAGACGGAAGGAAGGAAGGAAGGAAGGAAGGAAGGAAGGAAAGAGAAAAGGACAGACGGAAGGAAGGAAGGACGGACGGACGGAAGGAAAGAGAGAAGGAAAGAACAGAGGAAAGAGAAGGAAAGAATGAAGGAAGAAAGGAAGAGAGAAAAGAGAGAAGAAAGGGAGGAAAGAAAGAAGAAGTCTTCACACTTCAGACCAGTAAACACAAACCACGTTTGACGTACATCAGGTGAAGTGTGTAGTTTGGGTGTTGCGTGGAAAGTTGCGGTGGGGGGGATATGCTCTGCTTTGTCACCATGGAGACCCGGGTTTTACATTTCGTTCCTTCATCTCACAAAGATGTTTTTCCCTGATTTCAGCGCACTTCCTCCTAGGTGATCCTCCCCTCTCGGCTCCTTAACTATAAATTTTCAGATTATCCTAATTATCTTTTCATCTTCCTAGCATACCTGCATCACTACTTCAGCTAATGAATGCATTCTTTGTAGTGCAGGGGGTGAGGAGCAATCAGAAGACAATAGGCTCTAATAGAGAAAATCAGCCACTTGACAGGCATGTAAGTCAGTCAAATCCACAATGCAAATCTCTGAAAAAAAAATCCTGAGGATAAGACATAATTATTTAACCCTTTCCTGGTCTTCTAGTGCTCACACATCATCACTTCTCAGCAATCCAAATCAATTTTTTTTCATTTATGTCACCCTATTATTATGTCACCCTATTAGGTGACCATTTTTGCAAAACTCTGGTTTTCTTCCCCAATTGATGTTCTGCATACACTACCATCCAAGATCCTACAGAGAAAAGAGAAGGTTGAGGTATTCAGTAAAGAGGTGATCTGGCATGCCCCACCCCTTCTCAGTAATAGTATACAATGGGAGGTCACATGGGTTGAGGGGTGTGGCTGTTACTGAGCTCTGCCAGCACAAAGCACTGTATTATGAGGGAAGGAAGCAACATATTTGCTAAAAAAATACATTTTAAAGCAATGGCAAGGAAATATCTATGTGATTTTAACATTTTATGTCAGCCCAATCCTTAAACACAGGTGAGGTTCAGGTCAATCTGAGCTCAAAGGTAGCGAGTTGAATAATATTGGCCATAAGATTGGAGGCCAGGACATATAAGGATATGTACTGGCAAAAAATGTACTATGGGAAATTATTATTATGCAGTATTTATATAGCACCATCATATTACGCAGCGCTGTACAAAGTCCATAGTCATGTCACTACTCAGTAACTGTCCCTCAAAGGATCTCACAATCTAATGTCCCTACCATAGTCATATGTCATTAATGTAGTCTAAAGTCAATTTAGGGGAAAGCCATATTTAACCTAACTGCATGTTTTGGGAGGAAACCCACTCAGACATGGGGAAAACCTGCAAACTCCATGCAGATAGTGTTCTGGCTAGGACTTGAACCTAGGACCTAGAGCTGCAAAGGCCGGAGTACTAACCCCTGAGCCACCATGCTGCCCAATCTCTGATTGAAAGCTGAATATTGCAGCAATAGCCCTCTGGTATTGGCCCCAGTTTGTTATCTTCAACCAGGATACCATTAAGTGTAAGGCAACCATAAAAAGAGTTTTCCAAAATTTGCAGAAATCACAGAAAGGAGAAGTGGGGATTTGGCACTAGGGCCTATGGATCTATAGGTATGTTATTGTCTGGTTCTATCTGGACTTTTTTTAAATTTGTGTGCCATTAGATAGATTCTCTTTCACGTCCTATCCAATTGACACAACTGGAGGTGCCTCCATTTGACAATTTTCCGTTCTATTCTTATTTTGGTGAAAACCTATTTGATTTTCTCACTATTTTCTGCTTTGGACAAAAGGACAAAGTGAAAGAGTGAGTCAATGGGAACACAGCATGATGGCCCTAAAACCTCTATCGAGTATTTATTGCTGACTGTGTCCCCATGTGGGGGATTTAACTTCACTTCCTGTCCCTGCCGACCATACTGGAATGGAGGGGAATCACCAATGACATCAATAAAATTGTTTTCTTTGCATGCCTAAAACCAAAATGAAAAAATAACTTCAAATCCAGACATTTTGTTTTTTTAGTTGTGACCATTCCAATTTTCATGTCTATATATAACATGCTGCAACCAATCCTTGGCCCGGTAGAGCTCGCTCCACATTTCACTTTCCAGGCTTTCCAATGGCGTTTTTCCCACTCGATATCTGAATGTATAAATTTAGATGGGATTCTGTCATCAGCCTTAGAACGGCTCTGCGTGCTTCTGTGTTCACAAAATGGAAATTCTATTGTTCCGCTCGCGATTACAAAGCGCTCCATTGCCTGCTGTCGACTTGCTTATTAACCTCTTATGTATTGTGTGAGGATGACGGAACATAATTGGCTCTTCTAGTCATAATAGGTGCACTTTGCTCTGGGGACTTCAAGCTAAGTATAATCTGCTTGGATGTTGCCTTCCCTGTACCCCCACTCCCACCATGAACTCTTCCCATTTGCATCGGGGGCTTCTGTGTTTATCTGTGCAATGCAGGTAGACTATGGACAATAGGAAGGGCTGGAAAAGTGCTGAACATAGCTTTCTGAATACATCACAGCACCCTGCCTCTTCTCAAGAGCCCTGGTGCAAGCCTAGGTTGGCACAGAGTTCTTCACTATTGACATTTTGTGATGGGGTATGCCATATTGGCATACTGGCTATTCCAAGGGTGGCTGTTTTTTTCAAGGTAAATCGTCCTCAATAATACCCACATATGATGTGGGTGCATAATAAAACAAACAAAAATTCAATGAGTGTAAGGGATGAGCCAGGGTCACAAGGCTGATGACTTGCAACCCATTCACAGTCACTTGGGTCCACATCATTCCTTAGAAAGGGTTTTCTGATGTACAATGCATGTATTTTGGAAAAACTCCAATACCCGTCGCCCATGTGACAAATGGCAATGCATGAGCACAGTTGGAAGACACCAACATAGTGTTGATATGTTATATCAGTAAATGCTTGAACAACGGAAGCTCATACAGAGACAAAGGGGTCAGCAGAAGAAACTATAGGGCATCACGGAGGAACAACCACAGATAATTGCCACCACTCTATGGCAGAAATATAATAATAATAATTTTACATGTGCAATTTGTCCTGCAGTTTTCTAAAGCAATGCAGCAAACAAGCAAAGGTTCAATGTTGAAAATTGTTGTACAGCAAGGTTCCATCACAAGCAGGCAGCAAGTGTACCTTTTAGTGTTCTCTCAGTCTTTTCACTCAGCAGCTCCAACAGCAGCCAGTAAAGGACCTTTAACTACCTTTGGTGCAAATGCACCGTTGGCACATAAACTACTGATATCCCCCCAGAAGTGGCACACCACACCACAGGTAACATAGTTATGGCTGTAGTTGCAGGTACTTTTTGGAACCCTGCCGTGATCTGCCACAGATCCCAAGGTTCCCAACTTCACGCATTCACTTGTATGCAGGAGATTGAAACCATAGTTGAGCCATGGGCAAAAAATGGTGAAATGGCCCTACGAAGAGTAGACAGATAGAGTGCTCAGCATTGGTCATCTGACCTATATAAAGGTCAGGACAGCTTGAGGTCTGGCTACCAGGTAAGACATGGACCTAGAGAACGACTTTGGGCCTGATTTAATATAGCTCTCCAAGGCTGGACAGGATACACTTTCATCAGTGAAGCTGGGTGATCCAGGAAATCTTGAATGGATTTCTTCAAAGTCATTTGTTATTTGCTAGCACATGTTTTAAATCCTGGACCAGATCCACTCCAGGTTTGCTGGATCACCCAGCTTCACTGATGAAAGTGTATCCTCTCCAGCCTTGGAGAGCTTTAATAAAGCAAGTCCATTATCCCAAAGTTCTACAAAGTCCTAGATTCTGGTATTAGAATTCTGTTTTTGTTGTGATGCGCCTCGACACATGTAGGTGATACATATACTACCTATCTATCTATCTATCTATCTATCTATCTATCTATCTATCTATCTATCCATCTATCCATCTTTTATTCTACTAATCTCTCCCCTAATCTATTTCACATTTCCACTCTGACTAATGACTTGTGTGCTGTACAAAGCCTGCATGAATCTGCTGGGCTAATTATCAAATAATTATCTAACATCTGAATGTGACTGTACAGGATAGAAGTCAGCAACATGAAAAGCATTCTCGCTCTTTACACAATCTCTCTGTATCTCAGCAACAGGATAATTCCAGGTAACACGTGACCTCTTCCTTGTTGCTAGGAGAAAACTACAGCTTTCCCTCCTGCAAAATAGAAGAAAACAGGCAGGGGAACGGCAAAAATGATCCTCTATGTAAGTTTGGGTTCGGAAAAAGCTGCTTTGTTCAGTGGGGAGCCTCGGTGGGTCTCAATTCACAATGTAGCCTGAATAACTCGTCCATACAAAGGGGCATAATATTATCCTGGGTGTAAAAAAATGTTGAGTCGACAATCTTTGACTGAGGCTCTATGCTCAAAAGGATAAGGGGCGCCAATAATGCAAAGCCTTTCAAAGGTGATCCTGGCAGCCATTATATAATTAAGTAAAATCAAAATTTAGGACCAGATATTAAAGAGGCATTGCTGTTACCCTAGCCAAGAGATTTTGCTTTTGATTTAGTTTTCCTTTACTACTAGTGGCTTGTCAGGCCCCACCTGAGTATCCAAGTTTCATTCTTCCATCTAGAGATATTCACCAATAGAGAGCTCCTCTGCAGGGACAGCACTCTAGATGAACTCTAATTCAGCAAAGTACTGGTAAGCAGAGCCTATGTGTATGTTTACTCAATTGTATGTTTTGGGGACAGGTGTGCTGTTATGTAGATGTGCCATCCATTACAATATAACGTCTTAGACCAGGGGTGTCAAACTCTGGGCCGGGGGCCAAATCTGGCCCCCAATGTCCTTTTTTTGGCCCCCAAAGGAATCCTAAATATGAACTGCAGCTGGCCCGCCGCTGCATTGAAATAGCGCCGGTACTACTATTCCTGGCATCAATCGCGTCTATACACCAGCGGGCTCTCTGCCTATGTGTGGCCCTGCATTGGACTGTTTTAAAGATGCAAATAATGCAGGGAATTTTAGTAGCGGCGCTATTTCAATAAAGAAGGTGTTTTAGCGGCGGGCCACTTATAAGATTTAGCTCCGCATTGGCTGCGTCTGGTATTTCCAGCACTCCCCCTAAGTTGTACTTTTCCTTGCTACTCCAAGGCATGGCCTTGAATGGTTGGATTTTCATAGAAGAATATTGTTGTTATTATTGTTAGCCTGTGCAAAAAGGTTACCATTGAAATTTAACTAAATTAAGGCTACAAATAGTTAAAGCGGCATAACATTTTTTCTTTTTATGCCTCTTTCTCAAATATAAGCTTGTTCCAGATTGAATGTGAAGCAAAACCTTGTTGTTTTCATATGAAAAGGGTTTATATCTAATGAGAAGGAAACATTTCCTCAATTTTTTCAATAAATTTTAAGGTTGGCCCGTAACTTTGTCTAGGTTTTTAATTTTGGCCCTCTGTGTATTTATTTGAGTTTGACACCCCTGTCTTAGACTGTCATCAAAACACTTTCTATTTATCCAAACTCTTCAGAAAACTTATCCTCCCTGTATGATCTTCATAAATGTTCTACAGGTCAAAGCAACCTTACCACTTGTGATCTGATGGGTGTGTCTTGGAAGAGTAGAGCTAATCAAAGGAGGGGCTCTAGTACTGGTTTTTAAGGACACAGCGATCACAGAAGTTGTGGGACCTCAGCTAATAATATGCTCTGCCCCTTGACAGTCAATAAAATCACCAATAGGTCTTGTATGTAGTTGCTCTAAAAGTATCCAAACAGTAAAGGAGATTTCTGATTTCCACCATTGAAGCAAATTTGCAGAAATGCACTATCTGTTACCTGTAAATATTTACAAGTAGAATGTCAAAAAGAAAGTAAAGAACATATCCTCCAGGTGTAAGTAATACATTTTGGATATATCCTTACACTACAAAAGATTTAGAAGGGATGAAATAATGGAAAATAATTGGCATAACCCAACTTTTAAAATATATAAATCAAATGCTACACTGATCAACATTTCTCCCTGCTGGTAGTGGCTACGTGATGTACTTCTTCGGCTGCTGTCACACTGCAGAACCAGCCTCTTCTTTTTGACTCCCAAAAAAGTAACCACTGATAACAATAACCATTAATTGCCAGTAAAGTAGACCCTTCTCCCACTTACCACCATTGTAAGGGTCATCATGACCACCAACGTAAGGGTCTTTTTTTCTATTGACCAACAATGTAATGACCATGAATGTAACAGGGCCTTTTTCTTCCACTGACCATCAATGCTAAGGGACCTTCTCCCTCTTGGCACCACTGTATAGAGCCCTTCTTCTGATGACTACAAATTAGAGGTCCCGTCTTTCATTGATCACTAATGTATTGGGCCCTTCTTCACTGATTACCAATCACATTAATGTGCTGTAAGTTGTAAAAATTGGTAATAGCAACGGTTATCAGAGGCTTGAAAGTTATTGCAAGGGATACTTCAATGGAAGAAAGGTTAAGAAAAAAGCCCGGTCTAGGTGCTTGAGGGTCTCTCAGGTTTTCCAATACTCTAGAAACTCTCTTGACACTCCATATCTCTATTTAACAAGTCAAAACCCACCAGATATATGTAGATATATATGTAGACCTCTATTAAAAGAAGGCCTCTATGCCCTATGGCACTTCCATTTCTGAGCCCAGACCCAGAAGTCCCCAAAATAAATCTCTTATACTTCAGCTTATAGTAAACAACATGAAATGAGAACTCAACTGATCCTTTTTATTATTTGGTTGCACTTTGCTGTTAGTATCATGTTCTACTAGCTATGGTTGGTGTTTCTAGCTTTTCTTTGAAACATTTGACATGAAAAAGGTCAAGGTACCCGATTGAGAATCTTTTTTGAGAGCTCAGGATGCGACTGTTAAAATGATCCGTCAGTAAACGGCGTGAGTTTCAGAACGCATAGGGGAAGGTTGTGTGGTTAATTGTGCCGTCTCATCGGTAGGACTATGCAAACACACTTTCTGACAGACACTCATTGCAAAACAGACAAAGCCGTCCAGAATGAGTACACAAGGATGAGCAATCTGTCTTCCCTGCGTATTTGTTAACACGATTCCAAGCAGTCTGTTTCAATACCGAGAAACATGATAGCAGTGGGTCAAACGTATTAAGATTCCTGTGATTACAAGTTCAATTCACAATCACGGCACGGTCTGCTTGCTGCACTGTACTAAGAAGTACCTTCATTTCGCATGTATAGATCTCCTAGTTTTTTTCTGCTTATTCTCAACATCAACATGAAGTCACAAACAGGTGGAAGGATACATGGGAGTTTGGATTTTGGAAGGTTGAGAACTTTGTGAAAAATACTAATTGGTTGACCCCAAGAGAAGAATGATATATTTGGAGTACTTCTTTGCCATATGGGGTACTTGGCCAAGGTAAGACTCCATAAATGGCAGTATATTACCTAGGTGTGGATAATCTGGAAGGTATTTTATTGTTTCAAATGTATCTAAACCTACTTATATGAGCCTATTTAAGAGTTGTTCTTGTGTAGCTATAGAGAAAATATTAGGTTTTTCAACTACTATGGTGGAGCTAAAAGCTGGTATTGGTATGTAATTTTAGGAAGTCAAAGTGCATAGGTCATCTTGTAAAATTTTGATGTCACCAATTACTGAATGTTAAGTATACTTATTGTGTCATCCTCCAACATTGGGCCCGATTTGGTAAAGCTCTCCAAGGCTGGAGAGGATACACTTTCATCAGTGGAGATGCCTGTCTGCTCCAGTCTTGGAGAGTTTTAATAAATCAGGTCCATTGTTTTTGAGAATTGCCAAAGGCTTCCTCCACCATATGACAGTGAAGGCCTGAGCTGGTGAGTTCCATCCCTTGGGATATGTATGTGGAGTGGTGAAGCGGTAAAAAATTCACCAAATTCGGAATCATACAACTAGATGGACAAGGGTCCGCTGACGTCACATCTCAGTCAACGTCTCTTGAGGGCAGTGTTGGGTTGGGCTTTAAGCTACCAAATTCCAGGCCCACCACTGTCACCTGCTTGTTTGAAAGTGGTTCTGGATACGTACAAAAAGTCTTGTTTTTATGTAAAATAGTAAAACAAAAGCAGACAGAGGTCCTGGAAACTTTGCCAGTCGGGGAGCATCCTACCAAAAATGTACTGCTGATCTCACTATTGGAGAGATTTCCTCTTTCTCCAATATTTGTGCCCTCTGGACGGAAGATTTGTCTCTAATAAGGGGACAGCTAAGAATAAAAAGACTTGACTTACTATTCCAACTATTCCCTACTTAAAAAAGCAGGTAAACTTAAAAAATATTTCAGTTGGAGTCCTTCTATAAAAAATAAGCAGCATGGCAGCCCCAGAAACTTTGCCATTAATGGCCATTGCCAACCTCACCTGACAGATAGAAGCTTATCCTATCCCTGAAAGCATTTTCTACTTTTTATTTTCCTCCATTTCTACTAACAGATATCCTTTAAGACTGCAGATTGTACTTTTCCGAGAATCCTTTCAGCACGTTGGATTATCCTGTATCAGTTGACCTGTCCGTTAAAAAAAAGAAAATCTTCCTGCAGCTTCCAGGCCTGTTTTTAGCTCAGGCTTTTCATCACTATTCCAGCGGGACACAAACAAAGTACGCAGTTTCCTTAGCATTTTCAGCACCTATGTCAATTAAAATAAGTCAGGGCTGATTTATGGGCGGGAGAACGGGAAAGATAAGTTTTGTACCACATAATTGTCCCTCCTGGCATCTGAAAAGCCCGATGCCATGCTAAATAGGGGTGATTAATAATTCAATGCATTCATTTATTATTCGGGATAAATAATACATTATTCTAGAAACATTTGCCTTTCTACCATTTGTTTAGTGTTACAGGAATATAAAATGTGAGAAGCATTTCATCCACAGCGGCTGGTGGCGGGTTTATGAACACCACGCGGCGGGTGAGAGGTAGTTGGGAATGTTTAACATGTCTGCACGACCTGCTGGGTGCTAACCCCCGGGGCACGACTTGTGTGTGGGGCCCGCTGAGCATGAAGGAACATTATGACACTGCTTACCAACGAGAACGACATTACTTTGGGTGTGTGTTAAAGTGGAACCAAGTCAATTGATTGACTTAAATCAAAATTTGAATGACCCAGTCAATGCAATGTGTAACATTACCAGTTGTCATATATATACTAATTATTGGTTTTGTATGAACACTCAGTCTAACTGGCAAGGTAAATAATACCTGTGAGCTTGTTGTTTTCCTCAATGTAAACAATGGCTTGTAGGCTAGGTTATTGTTAAAGTACGCTCAGGCTGCATTCCTATTGGTTGATGGTTGCCATATGACCACCATGTATTGATTACATTGGCTGCCATCAGCTATAGGCCTGTTGTTAAGGTCTTTGGCATTTTGACTTACAGTTCATTAAGATATGAACAGCAGGCAATGATGTACAATTAAGTATGAGCTCACAAATGTAGCTTGAACAATTGTGATATTTAGTTCGAATAGAATAAAACTGAATGTTTTAGGCAAATTTTGGAGTTGGTCTTGAATCTAAGAGCTTACCACAAAATATTGGAAGAAAACATTATAAGCCAATCGAGCTTTGCTATTCTTCATAGATACAATGGAACTGATAGTACAATAGATGTCCTTTATTAAAAGAAGACAATAGGGATGCCCTCATCTGTATGTGCTGCACCTTATTATCCAATCACAAGCTTAGATGGTCCTTGATTAAGCTGAATTGCCTCAACTTCAGCGGATAAAATCCAGATCAGAACATGTCTGCGCAGGAATATCAGCATCTAGAAAACTCACTGAATTGCATTTTTGAGACATCTCATGCATATGAAATTCATGTAAATGTAGCTATCCGTCTACAGATCCATTAAATCATCATATCTAGGGATAGGGTTGAGAGGTTTCCCCCTCCTGCCACTTTATTCTGGAACAACAACACAGAATAAACAACTCCTAATGAGATACATAAGTATATGGGGGGCAGGAAGCTAGAGAATCCATTTGTTACATCATTTGGGGGACAGTTATGGAGATCCAACACAAATGGCTGGTGGTATAGTAGAAAAGAAAACTAGAAAACTATTAGTAAAATTAAAAAAAAAATCTTCCTATATCTACTAGGTGGATATCAGACATATCACATAAATCCTCCACCCACTGT
This sequence comes from Pyxicephalus adspersus, assembly GCF_032062135.1. Taxonomy (NCBI): domain Eukaryota; kingdom Metazoa; phylum Chordata; class Amphibia; order Anura; family Pyxicephalidae; genus Pyxicephalus; species Pyxicephalus adspersus. The sequence continues at coordinate 102,510,141 of NC_092863.1, read as the reverse complement.
ATCAATTTGCCCTAAAACCATATGGCCAAAAGTTTGTGCAAACCTGTTCATGATAGCTACCATATATGAGTTTGTTGAACATCTTATTTCCAAACCATAGTAGGAAGATGGCCAACCTTTGAAACTATTATGACCTTGACTCTTATGGGAAGGTTTTCCACACGATGTTGAAAGGAATCTGTGGAAATTTGTACCCGTTTGGCCAAAAAAGGAAAAAAAGAAAATGTGAGGTAAGCTACTAATGTTGGATGACGATGGATGCTTTCCAATTCATCCCAAATGTGTTTAGTAGGGTTGAGGTTGGAACTCTCTAAAGATCATACAAAGGTCCTCCACACCCTTGGAGGTATGGAGGAACCTTGAAAGGTCTTCATAGTGCTCTGACCCTACTGAACAAATTTGAAAACAGAAAAGGGTGTTCACCAAATTCTGACAACAAGCTTGAAGGAGCTCAGTTTTGTTTGTATGCTGTAGTATTACCAGTACCCACCAATGAAGACCCCTGAAGATATCTGAGGACAAAAAGACGAAGGATATACAGTATATTATTCATATTTTCTGATCGAACAAACTACAAATTCTAGGAATACATATTTTCACAGTAGAGAGTAGACCCCGACTATGTGATAGATAGGACAAGGCAGATTACATAAATTTCCAGTAAAGATAATGTGAATAAAATCTCTTTAACGCTGAGAGATATTCGTATTGAAGTCTTATCGTCTGAAATCGTATAAATATTAATATTAATGATTTTCTTTCCTTTATGCTCGTCATTAAACCGTGGATATTGGTTCAAATTGCCAAGCATCCAATCTGACAGGCTATCTGCGGCCCAATAAATATGCAAATTTTGCCGTTGGCCCATCACCACTTCCTGGGCGAATTCCTGAAAAAATCATTCATTGATGTGCACCTTTCAGATTGTGACACTTAGAGCGGCTTAAAGGGTTTTGGAGAGGAGAATGGATGAAATGGAGACACAGGGGAGCTTAATTTCTGTCTATTGCTACAGAATGAAGGCAAGGTAAACAGATATATAAACAGATGAATTGTATATGAGAGCTTCTGAAGGATTTGTAGGTCTGCCTATCCATTCTTGATGTATACAGCTCTGCCACACAAGTCTTGCTATATCTATCATGGCAGGAAACCTGATTTTTATCTACGCAGTTCAGTAACACTTACAGGTCTTGTGCAGCCTTCAACCACACCTCACCAGCCGACCGATGAACCTATTCCGGTGATTCCGGTTATTTCTTCTTATTAACTTGTTCCTTGTTTAGACATTAACACTACCTGTGCTGCTGCTCCCTCCTATAATCTGAGCTTTGCTGTACATGGGGACTACAAAAGACTGAAGTTATATGTGCACTACCACATTTTTGATGCCATTCACATTAAATGGTGCCACAATGTAAATACATCTCCAGGGCATATGTTGCATTTCCAAATTTTCTACAAATCTCTTTTTTGGAATTTACAAAATTAGGGGCTACTTGCAATTCACGTTAAAGCGCAGAATGAGCACTAATGCACATGGGTTAATGCACCAATACAGCGGGAAGCCAAGGTCTGAATGGCCCCTTAATGCTCCAATAAAAAATAGAATTACATTTCAGCTGGGTTCAGCTTTAAATTGAAGCAATAGGTTGTAAAATCTTCAAACATTTCCCCAGTAAAGAGACAGCCCTGGGATCCCTATTCACCAGCTCGTTCACTCCCCATAAAACATGTGAACATTACATTCTAATTTAGGTCAGACGCTCCTAGCCTTGTTTTATGCTTTTCCACTGAACTATTTGTGTCACAGTTCCCAGTCTTTTATCTGTTAGTAATGGTTTCCACTGCTAACAAACCACAACAATCTCACTCATTCCATCATAGGGAAAGGGTGTTGGGAAAAAATGCATAAGCAAGCGAGTACTATAATAGGAAAATCTTAACCATTGGGTTTAAAGCTGACCTCGGGGATAAGAAAACAGCAAGGCATGTGAATCCTTACTGGATACTTGCGGTACTTTGTGTATTTGTTCTATGTGCAGTAATGCAACACAAAACTCAACCTTCTATCAGGAACTTTCTTTTTTAAAGACCAGACACATCTGTTCTCTCTTTTTGGGCTGGGTGATTGGTTTTGTATTCGCCCCTCCAGTGATTATGTGTCTGTAGTCGGTGGGATTCTTGGTTCCCTCCACATCTCTTATTTTGCACATTTTGGACCACAATGATGATGTCATTGCTACATTCACAAGGTAAAAACTGGGTCTTCAAAGGCATTTGGAGCACACAAAATAGATTTATATCCTTTGTGGCTTATGAAGAATTTATTTAGATTGTACAGCCTCATCTAAGTTGCCATGTGTTGACGTATGTTGCACTTTAAAAGTCCATTCAAAATGCAGCAATGCACAACACTGCGCTGCGTAATATGTTGGCGCTATATAAATCCTGTTTAATAACAATAATAATAATAATAACACTGTGCCATTAAACATGACATTGTGGCACGTTTTGTAAATGCTTTGGGGAGCCATTCACAAGATATGGCTCTGCAATATACCAATTCATGTATCTATTACACAAGGATGAGGGAAAGAGGAGCATTTGCGCCGTGGATCAGTACTATATATTAGGCGTGTGTCCAGTTTTCTATTTTGACTTCCTTCAGAGTGGCAACAACTGTCAGTGAGAGCCGCTGCTTTAATTCTTTCCTGGTTGCATCACATATGTCCATATCTATGAATACCTGGTCCCAATCACTGTATGGTTTCGTCCATCAACTCTATGTGGACCAGCAGGAGGAACCACAGCAAAAGGCAGCCAACCCATTTGGCTTTGAGCAGCTGGACAGAAGTGAAGCAGCTGCTTGTCAAGAAAAGAACCACAGAAAGGTAAGTCTTCATTAACAAGGTAACTTTTGTAGATCAGTACTTTAAACGGTCTCAGCTATCCATAGACTTTAGCCTCTTACAGACTTGAGGTCAAAAACTTCAGCCAGAAGCAACTGCTCACTTTCAGGAGCCGCAATCCACCAGAACCGTGATTACTCCCATGTCCACAAAAGGTGCACAAAAGAGGTTGCGAGCAGAATTTGGCCTGTGGTGGATCACTGTGGTCTGAAATTGCCCTTATACATCTGAGATGAAGGATGCTCAGGGCTCTTTCTTTCTTTCTGCCGTCGATGCTGCTGGGTGAAAAGGCTGACTGCTAGCAGAACACTAAAAAGGGGCATGTGCTATTTATGTGGGGAAGCCACTGAGAGTACCCAAGTCAGGAACTAATCTTAATTTAATGTGAAGCTCCGAAAAGCTGAGTGTCCATGCTTAGTGCATAGGTGACCACTGCCAATAATGGGCCAACCAGCCCATATTTATTGCAAGCAGACATCAATTCTTGTTATAAAGCAGGTACCATCCATCACAAGAAAAGTCTACCATATACCCTGATATCATGTCGAATATTTTTCACATCATCTGTTCCTTTCAACATATTATTTTTAAACAATAGTTGTGCTGAATGTTGCACTGGAGACACCGGTCTATTTACTATCGTCTCCTCCGCCTCGGTATACCTTAATAACTGCTCAGTCGAACGTTCCACATTATTAAACACAACTGTCAGCTTCCTAAAGACTACACAGGGAAAAAATGCATCAAGCCTGCGTTTACTGTCAAATTAATGCTGACACATTTTGAACATGTATCTCGCGCCTCTTATAAATGCTCACGGTAATTTCTCCCTGCAGCTGCACTTTCTGGCAATTTTTTGCTGATGGTCTTTGTGTAGAGAGCTGCCGAGCTTACGAGTCAAATTCGCCCAGTAAACAAAAAAAACAAAAAATGAAGGTGCCATGAAACAGCATAAAAATAAAAAAAAATCAAATACCTATTTGGGAGATTTATTTGTAGCAGTCAATGGATTTGTATTTCTGTCCATCAAGGTGTAATGTGCCACCGGGCTTGGTCCCATTTGGCAAGGCAAGGAGACCTGATTTGGATTTGCAACAGTTAACAGGTCGGATTTCTCCACCAGCGTGCAAGTGGACAGTGAAAGAATAATCAGCTCACTGATGAGCACAACGTTTTCAGAGCTACAGCACAGTTGGCTAACTCTTTAAATTTCACTTTTTCCAGTCTGAGCCCTGTTGAATGAAGATGACAGAAGTCTGATAGGGAGTCACTTTAGATACTTTTACTGCCTGTATACAAAAGAGAAATCCAATAGGAAGTATACATCATCATCACTAGTGTTGGTGCTCGAATTCGGGTTGTCCTTATATTCAACCCCAATATGGCCGTTCAAATTCGGATAGACCCGAAAAACACTGGATTCGATGGCGCGAATTTGGCGCTCCAAGTCCAAGTCCATAATACTATTGTGCAACCCCATGGTTGGACAATAGTATTATGTGCCCCTGTACTTATTCCCCATGGTTGGACATCTGGGAGTCACCTTGTTAAAGGGGGTTCCGGATCCTAAATAAGTCATCATTGATAAGTACAGCCCAGGGACTGTGCGAACCTGGACCATGGGAACCTGCAGTCACAGATGATTGGAGGCACGTGGGTGCACAGCACGTCCCTCCAATCAGCTTTGACGGCAGGCGTACTGAACTCATATGACCTCTCAATAGAGATTCTCCATTGAGAGGTCATATGAGATCAGTACACCTTACTGATTTTTTTCTTGCCTTGTACAGTGTTGTGCAGAGCTGTGGGAGTCTTGACATGTCTTTTTAAATGAACTTTGAGAATTTTGAAGCTCTACGCAGACCCGAAAAATAACCTGAATTTTTTCCCTATTGATTTTAATGGTGTTCAATCAATCGATGTTGGATCGCCCGAACAATAATGGCCTATTTGATAGAATAGCCGTCGAATCAAATAGTGAGATATTGGACCAACACTAATCATCACCTGACCCAAAGCCTGCTAACTGGACAGTGAAAGAGACACAGCGGACTAATGAGGTCATCCTACTGCTCACTGCTTGACAGCATATTTGCATGCAGCACTGCCAAATTGCTCCTAAACTGCCCAATCAGAGTACTGTAATATGTTAGCTTACAATAGATCTATACCAAGTCACATTTAGATACTTATACTAGCTGTACTTCTAGCAGCATTAGAATACACAAAGAAGTTGTCTTTATAATAAAAACTGCATAGACAGGTTCTCTTTGCTAATTTTTAGGGTTGAGTTTTAGTAAATATTGCATTGTATATATACAGATTTTCTTTTACATATTTTCAGCACAAGCTATTTTTCTTTTTGACTGATTTATAAAGCTTATTTAATTATCTCGAATCAGTAACTTCGGCTTTTCTCCGCCGTTCAATTCCAGATGTTTTGCAGTATGAAAGGAAGGTTTGCTGAAACTCCACTAGGAATTGGGCTCAGAATACTTTCTCCTGTTTGCTACCTTTTGTATTTTAGCAAATAGAATTATTTTTGGGGGAATATAATGGAAAACAGAGAAAAATAGATAAGTATAAAATAAACTGTAACTGCAGCTGTATTTAAAATTTTAGATATATTTTATTTCCAATGTTGTTTGGAAAACTGAAATGGAAAATCATATCAGGAATAAAAAGGATTCACTGGAATGTTTATTAAATTAGAACAGATTTAAGAGATCCTTTAGAACCCGGGGTTCCAAATCTTTACCAGTTTATGGCATCCCTAGTGCCTCAGAACACTTTGAGGACACACCCTGGGCCAAGTAATGTTAGGATGTTGGATATTTGTACTAAGACTACTGTGGCTTTAAAACCAAATATTTATATTTGTGTGTTACTTAAGTCATGAAATGTAAACTTTCTAAAATAATCGAATTGACAGACTTCTCAGTGACAGACCCTGCATTGATAGACCCCCCCAGTGACATACCACACTCGATAGATCCTACAGTGACAGTCCCCAGACTTCCATGAAAGATCCCACTTTACAGAACCTCCAGTGATGGATCCTTTGGGGCAGACTTTCCCACAATTGTAGAATTCTCATTGACATACCTAAATTTTCGGATCTTCCACCTCCAGTACCCTCAAACTTTGACCTCTGTTAAGGCCCTAGGAGGGGTCTGTCACTTAGGGGAACCCCCAAAGTGACCGACCCTTCCTAGTGCCATATGCTAAAATGACAGATCACTAAGTGACATCTCTCAGTGACAGATCCCCAGTGACAGATGCTCAATGACAGACCCCCCAGTGACACATCGTCAGTAACGGACCCCTCAGTTACACACATCAGTGAACAAACCCTCAAATAAAACCCACATAACAGACCCCCTATATGCTAAGAGACAGATACATCTCTCAATGAAAGATCCCTCCACTTTGTGACAGATCCTCAGTAATAGAACCCCCTCGGGGACAGGCCTCCTTAGTGACAGGCCCCCAGTGACAAATCCTCAGCTAAGGACCTCATCAGTGACCAACATCAGTGACAGAACCCCCAAATGACTGACTGAATAAAGCATACAGTTTTCACAGCAACAAACCCCTAAAGAAGCCACTATTTGGCAGGCGTCGGGTCACACACGTGACCTAAATAGGTCCCATTTTCTGTACTTATTCTTCACTTCAATTATTGTCTAGGATGAATATCCCAACCTTGTGAATGCTAACAAGAGTTCGGATACAACTGGATAAATTTTTATTGATAATTATGTATGGATAGAGAATATATAAATACATAATTACTTTTCTGCATTGCCATTTTTTATTTATTAAAAACACATTAGAGGTGGCTCAACCTATATGTTAAGGTAAGAAAGAACCTATATTTATTGAAACTGTAGACCCCTTTAATTACCTGTTTTTTCCCAAATTTCAGGTTTCATGCTGCTGCCGCTGCCTTCCTCTCCTGCATCAGTCCTCTCAGAACCACGTCCAACCAGGAAAAACTATTTTTGTTTCCTCATTGATGACTATTAGGCAGAGGAGAAAAGGCACAGGCAGAGGTGGCAGTGGCAAATGTTTATTAACAGTTACTTATAGTCAATAACTTAATAAACATTGGCCAGGTGACAACCTTACCTGCAGCACCTTAGGAAAATGGTGCCATTCAAAGATACCCCACTACCACTGCTATGAGCTCCCATCCCAGAATGGAGCCACTGCTGGAATAGTATATGGCTACTTCAACAGACAGGAAGAAGTCCCAAGTAGAGCCATTGATTGGCCTTTGGATTCTGTAATAATACCTAATATTATTATTATTACACAGTATTTATATAGCACCATCATATTATGAAGCGCTGTACAAAGTCCATAGTCGTGTCACTAACTGTCCCTCAAAGGAGCTCACAATCTAATGTCCCTACCATAGTCATATGTCATCAATGTAGTCTAAGGTCAGTTTTTTGGGGGGAAGCCAAAAACCTCACTACATGTTTTTGTGATGTGGGAGGAAACCAGAGTACCCAGAGGAAGCCCACGCAGACACGGGGAGAACCTGCAAATTCCATGCAGATAGAGTCCTGACCGAAATTCGAACCTGGGACCCAGTGCTGCAAAAGCCAGAGTGCTAACTCCTGAGCCACCGTGCTGCCCACGATAATACCTCTTATGGGCAGGGTGACAACACAGGGATAGAGGAAAAACCTAGACCAGCCATTTTCAAACAACCTATATTAGAACCTTAGGGTTCCTTTAAATGCTACTAGGGGTCCTTGAGATGTTCCTGATTGACTTCCCCTCTGACAATGCTTGTCTAATTCTGAACTCAATGCCACTTGGCAAAGCCAATGACACTACACCGATGATCTTCTTACCTGTCTGTAAAGATGATTTTCTGATCACCAATTTATGTATGTAAAAGCCATTCTTTCCATTGACCTCCAATAATTAACTTTACCAGGGGTTCTCTAGGACCTGGAAATTTATCTCCAGGGTTCCTCTGGGATTACCTAGTTAATCAGGATAAAAAAGAACATTAAAATGTCCATTAGGTTCAGTCATTAGGGAAATACTAGAAATCTGCATAATCCAGATTAAACCATACATGCACAGTTGACCCAGAGGAAGGCAAAAAAACTCAAAAGTGGGGTGAATACATTGAAAAAATGCTGGCCTAGATTTTTCATGGCAGAATCGCCTGGTCTTTATGAAAAATTGAAGATCTAATACATACAAAGAAGAGACTTAATATGCATTTTGCTGATTTAAAAACCATCTATGCGTCATCCTCTAGATTGATAAAAGCTAATTTGTGATTGGCTATTACCGTAAACTGTAATTGAAATGCGGATGATATTTGCAGCTCTATAGATCAAACTTAGAACCTTAATACATGAAAGAATCTTGCTTTATTAAATGAAAAGTTGATTTATTTTCTCTATCAAATATTTAATGGCAAATAATAAAGACAAAGTGCAGAGACCGGGCAATCGGCAATGCCTTCTACCAAAAATCAATACGACACCAGCCTACGAAGCTATGAAATCGGATCACCTGGTTGGATGAACGTTAATATTTGAACTACCACTTAGTGAAAGATTAATAAAAGAGCAGAGGAACCCACAATGTGCGGCTACGAAAAATCAATAAATCCCATAACATATCAATATTAGGCCAGGCTTCCAATCTCCGTATCTGCTGGAGAGAAAGGCTTGTGTGCTGCAAGGGGTTAACGCAGCAGAAAAGGCTTTCCAATGAAGATTGATGAGGCAGATAAGGATTAGCAAAACCTGACAGACAAAATCAATGAATGATATATCAACTTTCCATCAGAAGATGATGCAAGATATATCAGCGACACAGAACGCCTCGCTATAGGGGCCTACGGATGATGACAGATCAATGCTCCTGAGGCCTGTTCTACCTGTGTCTGTTCCCTCTTATCTGCTCAAAGAAAGATTTCTGAGCATCATTGACATGCCAGGAGTTTTATTATTACATTTTAACCCAGTCATGGTTAGCAATGGCTTTAACCTACTTAAAGTGAAACTGTGCCCAGGTCTTTAACACTTAGGTATTTGCATGGACTTGGAAAGCAAAGCAGGAACTTTAACACAATTGCTATCACTGACCTTCATAGCTGAAGGCACTGTGGAACAACTCATCCTTAAAACAAAAGCACTGAAGCCCTTCAAGTTGATGGTTAAAGTTGTTCTGCTTTCTTCTCTGGAGCTCAGCTCTCCCTGCTTCCTTCTTTCAGCAGTGGTGTTAAACTCACCTGTTCCCCTTTCCTGTAGCAACTAAGCACCTCCGCATACGCTGCTTCCTCCTTTTCAGCAGTGACTTAAGAGCTCAGCTTCCCTCCCCTGCAGTTACTTAGCAGATCTATTCCCATTCTTAGAATTGACTCAGGAGCTCAGCTCTCCCTGCTTCTTCCTCCTGGGATTGACTCAGAGGGCCCAATTTAATAAAGCTCTCCAAGGCAGGGGAGGATACACTTTCATCAGTGAATCTGGGTGACCCAGCAAACCTGGAATGGATCTGGTCCAGGATTAAAAACAATCAGCAAATGACTTTGAAGAAATCCCTTCCAGGTTTGCTGGATCACCCAGCTTCACCAAAGAAAGTGTATATTCTCCAACCTTGGAGAGCTTTAATAAATCAGGCTCAGACCCTCCCTTACTAGTAGAAACTTAGCACCATAGTTTACCCTGCCCTGCCTTCCAGCAGTGACTTTGCAGTTCAGCACCCATTTGCTGCAGTGACTCAGCAGCTCAGCTCACCCTGCTCCTTCCTCTCAGAAGTGACATAGTAACTCACCCTGCTTCATTCAGTAAATCTACTTCATCTATTTTAATTTACCTTTTGGTAGAATAATTAGGAACCTTTTTGTCTAGCTGACCGTTGTCACTGAAATAGGGATAGAGATGAAACCATCCAATGGGGACCCTTGCTCCACAAAAAAACATGTAGGGATTTTGTTACCTTTGTAGAGGTTTTCACTCTTTTCATTTTGTTTCTACTGGAAAGGAAGTGAAGGAAAATCTCCCCAGTTGAACTTGGTCCTAACTATTGATCTACTTCCCTGTTTCCAGATCCTGAGATTGCTGCTAGGTGTTCTATCTAGGGTGTGATGTCAGCAACCCCACAACTGACAATCTATATAAATTTCCTCGATCCTCTCCCAGAAGCTTATTAAAATGATGTTTAAGAAGGTGAGGAAGGGGCAGAGGAGCTAGACCAGCACAGGGAGTATTTAGACACTCCCGGGGGGGGGACTGTGTCTACTCAGAGTTGTTAATAGGATGTTCATAGGCACTTTGCATGTAAACAAAAAAAAATCTTGTGAATTTATAAGAAATGGGTGAGCCTATTTCTGAGATTGGCCTAAGTTGGGCTCATTCTAAGTTCTGCAATAGTTGGCAAGGTAAGAATCAGATCAAAGCCAGTTGAAAAAGCCATGGAATCTTGGCCATCCCCAATGCCTATGGGAACCATTGGAAACAAAGAGGCCAATGAGAATGCTGACCCCATATTCCTTAACACTGGTGTTTACCTATCCAACTCAAAGTCCAAAAACCCTTAAAATTTTCCAGAAAAATGGTGGAAATTTAAGTTGAGCCCAACATGTGATCAGATAGCTTGAACGTTATTGCTTTTGAAAATATTTGCTTATTTAATAATACTTAAAATAAAAAAAAAGTTGGCGCCATTTAACAGCTGTGAAAGAGAGGTGTTTGCTTTGGGCACCCAAGGTCATTTGCCCACAGGTTCCAGCTGTAAAATTATACCACCGCCGCTTCTTTTAAAAGAAGAGTTAAGTGTTGTGTGTACATAGCTCAGCATCTGCGGCGAATACCTGATCAGCGGGGAAGGTTTGGAATGATCAAATGATGAAACACCTTTGTCAATCAGCTCCACATCTTACAAGCTTCCCCTCCATGCCGACTCTGATCTCTTCTGAGGAGACGGCCTTCTTCCCCGTGTTCATAAAAACAACACACAAGCCCGCTCTCGGATGTTTTGGGGCCAGAATAATCCTTCCTTTCACATTGTAATTGAAAAAAGTAAATCCACTGGGCGCGGGAAGATTATGAAAAGATTCACAAGCTGTCAGTAGCTTTTTTTCCCCCCTTTTTTTCTTTTCTGTGTGATTTGAGTTGCTGGTGATGAGGACCAGATGGAGCAGTGCTGAGCGGGAGGAACAAACACACATACTATGCAAATACCCAGCCTTTAAAGTTTTTTTTTTTAAGGTGGAAAACATGACGCTCCATCTTAGAACACTTCGAGGTATTTGCAGGTAATACTTCTCAAAAATTTACTAGGTCTCCATTTGATCTACTTTCAAATCTGAGTTCTTTTTTAATTGACCATTCATCCACTCATTACCCAATGGTGTCCCTTTGGACAGCTAGAGACTCATGAAAGTAGGATCATATGACTTTCCCAGCTTCCACCATAATCGGCAATGGTTAAGCCAAGTTGTCCCAAGCCAACCTACAGAATATAAAACAGGAACAGGAGAATGGGTTGGTGGAAGGCCAAAGGCCAGGTAGGTATCAACATCTGAAGGGAGTGCTATAAAGTATTCAGGGTAAAATAACAGTCTCTCTTGATAGACCACCCAGCAACCATTAGTTTCCCATTGACCAGCTTGAGCCTATTGAAAGTTCTGCAAAAAGAGCACATGAAGCTCTTGACTTCTACTATAATGGTAATGGTCAAGCTGAGTGGTCTAAGCTACGTTAACAAATTTTTAGGGCTTCAGAAGAAGAATGGAGTAGTGGAAGACCAATGGCTAGGTGGTTATCAACAGCTTAGGAGGGTGCTAGCAAATATTCAGCCCAAAGTATTAGCCTTTCTTAATAGAATACTTTCCAATCATTGGTGTCCCATTGGCCAGCCTGATAAAAGTTCGTCAATCTTGGTGCACATGAGACTCTCAGCTCCCACTATATTGCTAATGGTGAAGCTGTGTGGTCTCAAGCCAACCTACAAACTCTAGAAGCCTCAAGCAGAAGAATGGGGTGGTGGAGGATCAATGGCCAAGTAGAGATCTACAGCTGAAGGGAGTGCTATAAAGTATTCAGGGCAATAAAATAGCCTTCCTTGATAGACCACTCACCACCCAGTGGTGTCTCATCTGGCCATAGTGGCCATCTTGAACCTTGTGAAAAGTTTTTCTATGGAGGAGCACATGAGTTTTTACGCTTGTTTCATGAAGGTCATTCGTCTAGACCAAGTGGTCTCAAATCAACCTACACCATACACTAGGTTCTAGTATGACAATTGGGTGTTGTATAACCAACAGCCAAATTTGTATCAAGTATTCAGGCCAAATAGCACCAATTGAGAGACCACCCTCCACCCATTGGTGCCCCATTTGCCATCTTAAGCCTGGTGAAATTTCTTCTATGGAAGAACACATGAGGCTTTCTGTTTTCATCATGATGGTCAAGCTAAATGGTCCAAACCAATTTACATCAAACACAGGGTTCAAGCAACCGAATGGGGCATTGAAAAACCAATAGCCAAGTAGGTTTCAAGCATTCAGGACAAAGTAATATCCCCTTCTAATAGGCCACCCATGACCCAATGGTGCCCTATTCGCTATCTTGAGCCTGGTGAAAGTTCTTCTATAGGAGAACACATGAGGCTTTTTGTTTCCATCATATGGTCAATGATCAACTCCAAGCCAACCTATAGCATACACATGTTTCCAGCAGAAAAATGGGGTGATGAAAGACTGATGGGCAGGTAGGTATCGACAGCTAACGGGGGTGCTAAAAAGTATTAAAATACCTTCTAAATATTGAGTAATCAGAAGGGCTGATATATGTTCCAAGGTGAAAATGTTGTTCTAGGTTCTCCTAAGTCTTATCTATATGAAAGCCTAGGCATTTAATCATGAGAAAGGGGATAGTCAGCCACTCTGAGCTCTACTCTTAGTCTTGCTGCATCAATCTTCCATAATTGCTACCTATATTGAAGCCTGGTTATCTGATAATCAGAATGCTCACCCTCTATTACAGCACAAATTCCATCCACCTAAATCTGCAGAGCCATGGCCAGCACTGAAGGGGGCGCAAAGCAGTGTTACCTCCGGCAAAAGTCACCGTTCCAGTCGTTTTATTACACTCATGCACCTCAGCAATACTTAATATACTTTAATGCTAATGTCTGAATATAAGTTCTTTTTAATAGTAACTTAAAAAGCAATAATGAACTGGTATTTAAAAAATTAAAGCTTAGCTCGGGGTCAAGTATATCATTAAAGTATATGTAAAGGCAAAAGAATGTTCTTTTTACTTTTGGATAAAGTAGAGAAGGGTTCAAAGTTTTTATTGCTATCTCTGTCCCCACTGGGGAGATTTATCTTTTTCATTCAAGATAGAAAGTGATGGGAAACCCAACATTTTGAGCAGTTATGAGAGCGATAGTATCGGAAAAACCTCCAATGGGGACACTTTTTGGGGATACCTCTATGGAATGCCAATTTGGTTCACTTTGGAAAAATTTCCGTTTATTATCTTTTGTGTCTTTGGGGTAAGAAGTGACAGGACATTGACTCCACCCAGTTGGACATAAATAATTCGCTTGAGATACATTGGATGTTCTGGCATAGAGTTAAGTTAATTTAAATTGGAGTTACTGTAGTTGTGGAGTGACGTCTTATGAGGTCACAGTAGCCATGCCACACACCATAATAAAAGGTCTGAGTGGTAAATAGAACTGGGACTCGTACCATGTAGTTTCACTAGCTATAAACAGACCAAAATCTATCTACTGCATTCCAATATTGTAATATTATTTATACATAATGGGACCCAAAGCACAGGAGTGTCATGGAGGAGTGCGGCATAGCCATAAAACAAAAAAACTCAGATCTGCGGGCTTCAAGCATCTGCCCATCACGTTAAACGCTGTACCGAGTTATATAATTTTTTTTTTTTTTTTTTTTTTACAATTGGCATAAAATTGCAGTTTATTTGCCTTAATATGCAAAGCTCATGGTCTATTAAAAAGCATTGATGCTTTGCTAAATCAGCATAATTTCAAAAGCAATGGCTTCGGCAGCTATATGGTGCGTTTCATGATGCAGGAATCTGGGAAGCTCTACGCAGCGGATGAGGTATTCTCAGCCTCAACAATGTCCTAATAATGCAATTTTATTGAACTCAAGCCGGTGCCAAGGCTTGATGGTGCAAGGATGACCCTTATTTTTTTTGAGGATGGAACTCAGGAGTCATCCTTTGTTTTAAGGGGTCATTTTTAACAAATTAATATTATTATTATTATTAATAATAATAATAATAATAATAAACAGGATTTTTATAGCGCCAACATATTGCTGTACATTAAATACGGGTTGAAAATGACCAACGAATACATAGTGTCACACAGGAGGAGAGGACCCTGCCCCGAAGAGCTTACAATCTAGGATTGGGCAATGTTTGTAGATCATTACAGTAGAGACTTGATTGCACTGTAACATTTAGGGGTTGCTGGATGAACTCAGGACAAATCATCCCTTGGGGCAGATTCCGACCTGTGACGAGAACAAGTGTTCCCATGCGGCTTCCTTTGGTTGGCCCTGGCAGCCACACCATAGCACTAATTTTAAAGAACCAACATCCTTTCATGGGGACAGTATTGAAGTGCCCACTGACATCATCGAGGATCACCATCTACTTTCTGGACTGAGATGCTGTCTTAGTGATGACCCAACTATGTAAATACTAGTACTTGTGAAGTTCACTGCTGTGTTCCCAAATGTCAGTCCCTGGCCATGTGACTTGCTACAATATTGCAGTCCAATCAATGGGAAAGTAGGAAATAAGGAAATGCTTCCTCCTGCCTGCAGCAGACAAAAGACATTATTAAGTCCCTGTTCAAATGACTTGGATTTTTAATATTTAAAAAAGTTTTTAGAAATTGACAGAGCCGAATCTGTCCACCATGTTGGTATCTTCATGTTGATATCTTGGTTAAAAATCAGGACTGGCCCTGCAGGGAGGCTTTGTTATAGGCTCTAAAGTTTGCACCTTCTTTCCCCAAACAGAAGCCATAAAATGTAGCTGCAGTTTACTGCTTTGCATGCACACTGCTCCTTCCTTCTTTCTTTTGTCTAGAATTCAGCTCTCCATTATCTTTACCTTATTTGCACAAGAAATCTCTTGAGAAAACCGCAAACTTAAGAAGAAAATTGGCAGATTAACCCCGTGACCTCGGCCAACGCCAACAAAGTTGATAGAGATATTTTTGGTGGAATATTTCCATACTAGTGCTTGGAGGAACTCTGGGAATTTTCTGCGGGATATAAAAAAAAAAAAAAAGAAAGGAAGAAAAAGTTTGATGATAACAGCTAATTTCTCCGCGCCGCCGATATAAGTTGGCGCTCGGAAGCTGAGAGGAAAATGAATGTTAATGCTTGCAAACATGTGAAGTAATGAGGAGAGCAGCGCTGTAATAAAGACATAAAGAGATGGATAGAAGAGGTCAGAGACAGCGACGAGAGAGGCTGCCAATGATTTGCGCAGCATTAACGGCTGGTAATTGTCCTCAGTGCTGGCGTGTTTCTCCGTGCGCTAGATTGTTATTGGAGTGAAAATGGGAATGTTATGGTTGGATTGAATAACAAACAAACTTACTGGAAAATGACATTTTAGTTGAACATAAGAATACACGGAAAGCGAACACAACTGCGGAAAAAAGATATATGAATCTGTCAGAAGTTGTTCAAACGCGTCCGTCCGACGACTTAAAAGAGAGCTTCATTCAGAAAAAAATAAGTTGTGTAAAAGAGTAAGGACCTATGCAATTTTTTTTTTCACTTTGTCTTTGAATTTTGCCCACAGATTGGCATGGGGACATTCTCTGGATTTGCTGTGTGGTCTGTGCCTTGGCTTGGTCTAAACACCACCCGCTAGGGATGAGCTGGGTGGGGGCTTTTGCCAAAGTAAATACATTACCAAATTTGCCACTGGTAAAAAAAAAAAAAAATACTATTATATTACTAAAAAAAAATATTATACTATTATGTTTTATTTTATTTGGAGAAGCAGTGTACAGTAAACTCCCAATTATCCGGAACGTAGAACCAGAACTCTCAAGCAACCAGAACGTGAAACTACAAAAAAAGCTGATGTTTCGTGCATTACTCTTAGGGCTCCCACGTTTTCTCAGTGCCATGAAAACCTCATCATTTAGCACCTCTACTGCTTTCCTTGCTAGTCACAATTAAGTATGGACTTTCTTTCTACTGCTACCATTACACTGTCCCATGCTTTTTGAGGGTCAATCCGATTACATAGTACAGGTATGTATAGTTGCCTAAAAGTGGATTTGTAACGGACTATTAGCTACATTTACTGCACTGCATTGCTTTTATGCATCTATTGATTTATAATAATAGTTTTTTAATTAAACTAGAAACTACATTTATCTGGAACCTACCAATCCCCATGGGTGCCAGATAACAGGGAGTTTACTGTATTTAGTTTATTTTATTACCTATTTTTGGTGTTTTTGATCTTTATATTTTAAATTTCTGTAAATAAAAAAAATGGAAAAACAATAATTGTAATGATAATAATTTGGAACTATTAAGGGTTGCTTTTGGCACAAGGATGGGTCCTAATAGTTGAATAATGATTAACTCTCAGGAGCCATTTAATACCCACTGGACCCTTACAAGTTTGCCAAGACTAACTTCCTGTTGCTGTTTTTGTCCTTCTTTGGTAGAGACAGCTTAATGTGGCGGAGTTGGGTTCCTTAAGTGTTTGGCAAATGTTTTTTAACTATTAGGTTCGAGATAATCCCCATTCATATCTAAAGGAAAAATCCAATAGTCTAAGATTTGTTAGGGCAAATGGAAGCTAGCATTATCATTGAATGGTGGTTGCCAGGGGTAGCCCTATTGCTTTAGGAACAGATCCATGTAAGTGAAGAAAGTCTACCATGCAAACTGTGATATGGTGGTGGTGACTGGCAAGGCAAAAGGTGAGTGTACCGAAAGAATATAGTTTATTGTGAGTGCTCTAAGCTAATCCCCAAACTCAGACGAATGAAGAAAGAGGACCAAAATGACAGCTTGAAATCAAGCACATTCAGAAAGAGAATGGCAATGACATCTACCATGTTTCTCTTCTGTCACCCTCTTTGTAAACCGGTATTCCAATAACATTTATTTATATACAAATGACCACTAGAGGGAGCATTCACAATTATGTCTATGAAATTAAAGAATCAAAATAAGGTACAGCAACTGACTTAAAATACGAAAGTAAAAAATATTTCTCAGTAATTATTACAAAACTACCTTGCATGCTAAAATTACACAATAGTTTCCCTTAAATCCCAGCTAGCTAAAATAAAAGCTGCACTCTTGCAATTGCTACTTTGGGCCTCAAAATGGCTGAGTCTTTTGTTTCAGGAGCACGGAACCCTTTATAGGAAATAAAAGCGTGCTCAGACCCGGTGGCAGGACACTGCTCAGCGTTGCGGTGACTGTGCAAGTAATTGTAGTTCCTCTATCTGCCATCTGTTTTGTCTCTTTTTAATTTCCTGGTGAATAAATAACCGCCCCCTCTGAACAGTGTCGCACTCGATTCCGCAAGTGGCTACAGAATAAAAAAAGTGTTTTCTTCCCCCGTTTTCAGTCAGTGAAGCCAGAATGCCAAGGAATTGTTTGAGGAGATTCCAGATGGTGCTCTTTCCAAAATTTAACCCGTCTTGGTCATGACAAAGGAGAATAATTGTTAACC
The DNA here is from genome assembly GCF_032062135.1 of Pyxicephalus adspersus. NCBI lineage: Eukaryota > Metazoa > Chordata > Amphibia > Anura > Pyxicephalidae > Pyxicephalus > Pyxicephalus adspersus. The sequence continues at coordinate 102,492,467 of NC_092863.1, read as the reverse complement.
TTGGTCCTGTAAGACCTGGGCTTGCTGGGGAGAGGATATCGGGTGGTGCGCTGCACTAACACGCATTTATGTAGCGCGTGTTGACGCACATTGCATGCATTAGGGTTCCCCCGTGCCTTGAGAAGAGAACCTTTGATGGTCCTTCAAGGTCCAGGCTCAGCTCAGCCCATAACTTAGTTGAACCTTATTTTTAAATGGCTATGCAAAGGTGATACAATTCCAATGCATGCACATGCAATGATCATGCGTGTGTCGTCTTATGAAATATATATATGTTGACACGCTAAATCAGATCCATCTTCTGTGTTAAAGAAGAGACCCTAGAATAATGCTATGCCAACAGATTCCGACCAAGGTTTGGAAATTTTTTTTTAATGTCTCAGATATATTTGGATGTGTATGCATGCTAAATAATGCGTCTCTGGTGCAGGTAATTATTACCTCTCCCAGAGATCACACTATCCCCCTGACAATGCCTTCTGTTCAAGCCAAAGCCAGGGCTTGGCACCTTGGCAGCTATGTAAATCCTGGGGCTTTGTAAGTTCAGGCTTTGGAAGCTACAACCTCAAGAGATTGATTGTGAAAGTACTTCCTCTAGCCTAGGGACCTCAAAAAAATTTGGGGGTCCCATGCCAAGTAAACTTTCTCTCTGAAGTCTAAAAGTTTCGGCAAAACTCAGAATTGAATCGGGGGCCTGGTACAGAATGACATTAAAATTTGATTATACATAATGTTTTTTTTTACTATAAGTGGATTTGTAACTGGTCATACTGTACATAAACTGCACTGGAGTAGCATTGTACCTCTAATAATATTATTATTATTTTATATGAGTTGTATTTTTTTGCCAGTAACTCTGAAGCAACCAGAAACTACATTAATTTGCAACCTATCAATTCTAAAAGGTTTTGGAAAACAGGTAGTTTACTGTATTTTGGGGAGTTTATTCCATTTATTTATTTTTTTGGTATCTGATTTTTTAATATTTTTTGTAAATCCTAAAAATTAAAAAACAATAAAATTAGAACAATACTTTGGACTAATACTTTGGGGTCCTGATAGTTGAAGAATCGCCCATAACTTTCAGCCAGTCCAAAAAGTATGTCACACAAATCAGCCCAAATCAGCCCCAGCTGCAGGCAAGTGCCAAAGTCAATATCTTAAATTGGGGCCTGGTATATAAGAAATCCTTGGCTGAGCAATAGAAAATGAATGGTGAGTGATTTGGAAAATTGGTTGACAGTAAGTGCAAATGGCCAGTCAGCTGGCAAGCTGTGGAATCGCTTACGCCCCCTGCAGGTCTGAATCTGCCCTTACTATATATTGTGACCAACCAGCAATTTTTCATTCAGACTTGTAAAGATAGCAACCTTCCTTCTGCAGGTATTGCAAATTCCATGTTTAGAGTTGCAAGTCAACCAAAAATGAGTTCAATGCAAATTGTTCACGTTTGAATTATTATTAAAATGTGCAGTTATTTAGAAAAAAATGAAGTTTCCAGACTTTTGATAACGACAGAAGTTTTTCAATGAACTCATGCAGCGATATACCAGTTCCGTTATGTATTAACCCAACCGTAACTCCATTCCAGCACAGACCTGCAGTAACATTGTGCAAGGAGCGTACGCATTCAAATGCATTCTTTCTTCCTTTTTTTATTTCCTCCCAGCAAGACTGCCCCGGTTGAGCTTCTCGACTTGAGCCGCAGGCAACTAGCACTGTGACCTTGATGTGCCAGGCAAGAAGGCTTCTCTCCGGGAAGGCATCGGAGACTGCACAGCACTGCGCACCCTGAGATAATGCGAGCTGACAGCCACCACTGATATAAAGAATATTACAGGAATACAACAAGAAAACACAAGAGGCCCCGACTAATGCTGGAAGCCTTCAAACTACGCACAAACATCTGATACCTAAAAATACGGCGGGCCACACGCTCATTAATCAAGTTTTTCATAAGTTATCTTATTTGTTTTTGAGACAATAAAGCATTTAAATACAGCTGGTCATAATTAGACATGTACTATTGTAAAATAATATATATATATATATATATATATATATATATATATATACATACACACACAATAATATTTTGCATTTAGGAAACAATCACCCACAGAACAATTACCCACTGAAGAAACAATCAATAGGCCATGGAAATAAATGAAAATAGTTTCGGCTTAGGAGAAGGGAAGTTTAAAGCAAATTTGTGCTTTGTCCATTTCCAATTTCCAACCTTCTCATCCCATGACCACATTTTTTAAAATTCTTGATATAAAAATGATTTCCTCTTGTCTTTGGCCTGGTCATATGATTAGTAATGGTCATGGAGTCTTCTGTCCTCCATAATCACTGGCTTGCCCTGACATTAGTAACATCAACACGTGTCCATGCAGCATTCTCCTGTGAGCCCCAACTTGATGGAGAACTCTTAGGAAGAGGACCATTGATGGCTTTTACTCCTAGAAAGTGCATTAAAGAACACTAGGCACCATTCAAACCAGAAGGTGACACCAATACTGGACCAAGGAGAAGGACATGGGGGGAGCATTGGAAGGGTTCCAAGTATTTGCAAGTTACAAATATCTAACTGAAAATAGGCAGTGTGTTTTAAGAAGGAAATACATGCAAACAGAAAATAGAAATTCCACACAGACTTCTCTCCTGGTGGCAATAAGAGCCTCCCGCTGCTGCATGCTACCTGCAAATGTATGTAAGTGCCTAGCTAAACATTTACATTGAATGTAATATTTCGACAGCTACAAAACTTTAAATGTCCATGTATTAAGTCTAAACCTTTGTCACATCCAGTAGTCTGCCTAATTGTCTCTCAGATCACACAGTGCTTACACATAAATCCATCATTTGCAAGCCCGGTTAGTAGAGGTTTGGTAGGCTAATATATTTGAAGTTTGTAAGGGACACCTAAGCTTGTTGGGCACACAGTGTCTAAACCTTGGAGATCTATTTGGAGGCCCTGATTCCCTTTTGTAGTTCCAAAAGCCTTTCCACAAGATTTTACAGACTGTCTTTGGCAATATGTGGCTGTGTAAGGTCAGAAAGTATGTAGGATGAGAAGACCTAGGTCACTCTTTCTTGACTTTTCTAACGTGGATAAACCCTTGAAATAACTTTCGGTTCTTAGGGAACCCCTTCTATAATTATACACACAGCTCACAGTATATTAGTGTGGAGGTCAGGGGAATAAGGCCTCTTATATTGCTGGCCAGTGCGTAAAAGAACCTCTGTAGGAACACTAGGGTTACACCGAATCCTGGTTGAAAAACATTGGCCTTGCTTGTTAAATTTTATCCCCAAGGAGTTTAGTAGGATGAAGGTCTGGGCTCTGTGCAGGACACTTGGGAAGTCTCCACACCAAGCTGCTGACACCATGCTTTTATAGAGCTGGCCTGGTACACAGTGGCCCAGTTATGAGGAGCAGAAAAAGGGTCTTCACCCAAATGGTACCAAGAGCACAATTGTCTAAAACATTGTTGTAGGTTGTAGCATTGACAGTATCCTTTAAAGGTAACACATGAGCTCCATCATTTGGATGGTCATCCACATACTTTTCCCATGAAGTTATTCATCTCTCCTTACCGCTTTCATTTTAGCGGAAAATGTTTTTCTGTTTTTCCTTAATGATGATATTAAACACATTCTCATCTGTCATCTTCACAGGAACGGGCTGACGTCTCTGCCAGACCCTGTAGGAGAAATGTGAAGATTTATTTTATATTGTTTGCGAGCGCTGTTCCCTGGGGAGGTGCTGGTCTCCGAAGACGAACACGCAACATCAATAAATGCATTTTTATAAAAATAATCACAATAACAGGGGCCCTGCGACAGCATTTGCATGTGGTTATAATGCATTGTGATAGCGCAGTGATCGCACATCCCACGTGCTGTCTCCACATCGCTTTGCTTCATCTTGTGCCGAGGTTATTTCTGTGCATAATTGGAAGTTGGTTTACAACGCACTGCGGGGTGTAGCTTGTTTACAAATACCGTTGCAAATATGAATCGCAAATGATTCTCTTTGCCGGAGTTTGCCGAAGAGTCTCTGAATCCTTTATACCAGCCAGGCGAGGCGGAGGAGGTAGTTAGGCTCTTCCCCATAATGCTTTGTGACAACTTTGTTTAGGCACCAATTGATCACAGCTTTGCTGCACAGATTGTAACACAATAATAACAATTTATAGAGGGAGAGCATTACATGAACTACCTGGGTAGTACTAACGAATATCTATCTGCCTATCCACATATCTTTCATCTGTCTGTCTATATAACATCTATTCCTTCATTATGTGTTATGTTTATGGATCTCTCCACAGGGCCGCTTCACAAAAGCATGACCTATGTACTATTTATTGCTATGTGTTCATGTTACATATATGTTATGGCTTAACGGATGAGAAAGACAGTTTATAAGGATAATCAAATTGGTTATAGCTTAGTAAAACACATCATTTCCTTTCTTCCTCTCCTTCACTTTTTACGTATTTTGTTTTCCCATCGTTCTCATCCTTTCTTCCTTTTTCTTTCTTGCATCTTTCCTTCTGCAATCCTTTCGTCACTTATTTCCCTACTTTCATTTCTGATCTTTCCCATTCCAATCTTTCTTTATTCCTCCCTCTCTTCGTTCTTCACTCCTCTCTTCCTTGCCACCCCCCTCTCTTCCTTCCTTTGTTTCTTCCTTCTACCATTACTTTCTCTATGGCTTTCTCTCCCTCCCTCTCCCTTCCTTCCTTTTCCTTTATTTTTCATCTTTCCTGCATCCTATCTTTCCTCTCTTCCTTTTATCCCTTTATCATTTCCTTGCTTTCTTCCTTCCTTCCTCCTTACCTTTTCCCTTCTTCAATTTCTTCATTCATTTCTTCATTTCTCCTCTTTTCTCTCTCTTTCCCTTCCTTACTTTCCTCTTCACACCTCTTTTCCTCCCTGCCCTCCTTCTCTCTTTCTTTCATCCTTCCTTCCACCATCCCCTCTTCTCCCTTCCCTTTTTTGTTATTTCTTATCTATCTCTTTTGTCTCCCTTACTTCCTCCTTGCTGCCCTTTGCTTTTTTTCCCTTACTCTCTCTTTTCCTTCCTTCTCATTTCCCATTCTTTTCTCCCTCCTTTCTTACATCCTTCTTTTATTCCTCTCTTCCCTTCTTTCTCTTTTTCTTCTATTCTCCCTCCTTCCTGCATCCCTTGTTGCTTTCCTTCTTTCCCTCCTTTCGTTCTTTCTTCCTCCTTTATCCATCTCTTCCTCTCCTCCCTTTATGCCTTTCTTCCTTTAACATATTTGATCATTTTTATGTTATCCCCTCAGCTTATCCCCCAGCACAGGCCATGTATCTCAGACTCCCAGGTGGAAGCACAGGCCTGGGTCATGGTGGATTAGCACAGCTCCTCATTCCTATGGTTTTCCCCATTGCAGACATTCCCAGCAGCACATTTCCAGCACGCTGCCATTGTGACAGATCTTTGAACATGTACGTACACATTTATCAGACTTTCATGTGGCATAAGAGGCTGCCGCCAATATGAAATCACCTTTCCGCAGTAGTGGGACAGATCGCTGCGTGTTACACACACCGCGCTCCAGCATGTTTCCCGCACCCCGCGATTCTGCATGCTCTGTTTCTGCATTTCAATAAGTCTGTTTTGCATATTTCCTCTGAAAATAGATTTCACTCCCTCCCACTGAGCCAAAGAAATTTACCTTAATCAACATCTTTGACTACGTTCCCACACTTGGTATGTGCATAAATAGAGCGGGTCATGAAAGGTTGCCAATGGGATTTTTGTAGCTGTTAGAGAAGGAATAAAAACTCGGCAATATTTTCATTTTTTTAAGTAAAAATAAAAATGAAATCTTCCAGCCTGATCAAAATTCCTCTCTGTCCCTGGAGTATTTAATGAAATCCTTTACTCCATTTCCCGAATACTGTTCAGATAAAAACTCTCATTTTCTAGACACAATGGGGGACGATTATAAAACTTTGCCTTGCAAAAAGTTGGGAAAGAAACACGCAATATTTCTGAATATTTACTGTTAAAGCTGAAGTTATCTGCTAATATCTTGCTTGGTACATCCACTCCCCTTCATGAACATGTAATAATCATCACTGGGGCTCTGTGTGTCTTGATACAATGCAGGCAGATCTTGGGTAGGAGGAGCCTAGTTCCAAGAGGGCTGGGTCTTGGGAGGAGTTATGCAAATGAATATGGGTGGAAGCCAGACTGGTGGCGTGGGTATGGTACTAGTAGGCAGCAGCAAGCAGCCCCACATTGTCCATAGCTGAAAGAACTAAAATGACATGGTAAAGGGTACATGAGAACAAAAGCTTTACAAGATCAGCTCATGGAGAGCAAAGCAACTGGTGCACAGCTATTCCCCATGTGCAAAGACCAGATGCTTTGTTTGGTCACTTGAACTGAACAGGTAAGTCAGGACCCAAACGTTATATATGGTAATGAACTCTATGCTCCACCAGATGATTGAATGAATTATTATTATTAAACAGGATTTATATAGCGCCAACATATTACACAGCGCTGTACATTAAATAGGGATTGCAAATGACAGAATATTACAGACAGTGATATAGGAGGAGAGGACCCTGCCCGAGGAGCTTACAATCTAGTAGGAGCTTACAATCTAGTAGTAGTACAACCGAGGAGCTTACAATCTAGTAGTAATGCCCAATTATCTTATTGACCATATCAAAGGAAATCATACCTAAGAAAGCAAAGCTGTGCCTATACCAAGATGGCGGCCTCTACACATGGAGACAGTGCAGAGCAGGGCATGGTAAGTGGGTAGTGGGGATCATTCAGCTGAAAGGTGACCATAGGTAAAACTGGTGACCTTAGCCCTTACCTTACTTTTTTGAGAACAGCTTATGGTACATTTTAAGCAATTATCTCCCCCACCCCTCTTTTATATCTCAGGGAATTTCTCAGGTCTGCAAACCATTCTCAATCATGCTCATTCTCAAGGACTTTAACATTCCATTCTTTGAAATTCAGGGTCTGTACACCTGCTGTGCCCATTAAGTGGTGTCACCATTTTTAAACTGATTTCCTGGGACTGCACACCTCCTATGCCTATCATGGGCGCTTCCAGTTCATTCTGTGATGGGGTTCCCAGATCTTTACACCTGCTGTGCCCAATATAGGGAGTCCCCACACCACCTACGTTGGGTTCCAGGATCTGTACACCCGCTGTACCCATCATAAGGGTTCCTGCCATGAGGGTTGCCAGATCTGTACACTTGCTGTGACCATAATTAGGGGTTTTCCCCATCCCTACTAGATTTTCTAATTTATTTTATACTTATAATACAACAGCCAGAACACATAAAAGGTGATGAAACACCTACAATTCAAGGACAGGGAATATGGTAGATAAAGTCAACATCCTAACCGATGTACCAAAAAGAGTAAAAGACCGCTTCACCTCCACACCACCCCAGGCTCAATCCATAATACATTTAAAATATATATATATATATATATATATATATATATATATATATATATATATATATATACACACATACACATTCAATAAGAAAATATTTTTGTTGAATACTCATTGATATCCCAGTAAAAGACTGATAGGAATTGAAGGAGATCAAAGACACAAGGAATGCATATATCAATAATAATCATATAATATATATATATATATATATATTTTTTTTGTAAAAATACCAATGCACAATTATTGCTGATTAAACAGGTCTATAGCAGAAAGGTACATCTTTGGAAAATAAAGGCTATGGGGATAAAAGCTGCTTAATTACCTTTAGTTTTCCTTTAGTTTTTTAGGATA
>NC_092863.1:102478199-102484378 GCF_032062135.1 Pyxicephalus adspersus | reverse complement strand
ATTCTAATAGAGGTCCAAATAGGATTAAAAACCTTCCAAATATTCCACATTCAAAAAATCCTACTGACTATACAGCAAGAGGAAATTATAACTCAAGCACATCTGTAATGCTTCTTGGCCGGCGTTAGCGGTTTAGTGACTCTGCGTTATGCCTGCGGAAGCCCTTTAAATCAGGCCAATGATGTACACTAGTCTGAATTTTTGTAGATTTGATTTATAAAGTACGCAGCCAGTAAGCGGGGCAATTGGATGGAGTATAACAAAACGTATTACAATGGAAACATCAAGTAAAAAAAAAAATCTTATAAAATGTGCATATCCTTTGCCTTACCTCAAAAATACAACAAGGCGTCATCAATCTTCCAGACTAACGACCGACATCACGGGAACTTCAATAACTCGACTTCCCTGCGCGCTCCAAACATATACTACTATTTTATGATGATTTTTATTGACTTTTCAAACTCAAATTTTCTGCTGTGTTTTTTACAATAAAGGATGGAAAAGATGCAACGGGAGAGGAGGACATTTGTTTTCAGTGTGTTGTTTTAGCACTTTCAGGAAATGATATATTGGAAACTTTTTCTCGTCTCTCCTTTTATGGATTAAAGTGAAACTCATTTTTATGCTGCCTTTTCAATAAGAAAAAAATGGGTTTTGCTGACATCTTCACCTTCTGTCTTTCGCTGCCCCCTCTGAAAATTTACCACTTTGACATCCAGCGTGCCTCCTGGGTCACATAATAGCTAAGGCTGTCATAGACACACCCCATGGGGGTCACATGACTCCTGGAATGGCACACAGGTATCATTATGGGAGCACCACTCATAGGAGGATCCACTACAGAGGAACCAGAGGAAGGACTTTTAATCTTAACAGACTGGCTTTAAGACTGCAAGAAAAAAAAATATTGTGAAAATTAAATTGCTAATGGTGATCAGGAACATTTTTATTACAGGCAATGTCCCTTCTGCAAAAATTATTCCTACCTGCTTGATCGACGATCAGCTGCCAAATTTCGTTTAGGTGCACATGCATTTGTTTCCTGGGATACTTGTCAATCCCGGCTTCCCTTGCGAGTGCCGGAAATCAATGAATTCCCACACAAGAGTTACATCATCCCAGCCAATCAAGATGGCTGAAGATGGTTTTCAGGAGGAATGGGGCACCCTTTAAGGGAATAAGGACAGGTGAGTTTAATTCCACTTTAATGAAAGGGGGTAAAGGAGGTAACATTTTTGGTTGTACCTACAATCATGGAGATCAGAGTTTTACAGCTCCCTTTGGTGGGTATTTAGGAATGGTGGCATTAAGCCCCTTCTCCCATGCAACAAAATTTTAGGTGACCAGATACATAGGTAAAAAACATGTGTGAATAGTTTCAGTTGTAATTCAGTTTAGGCATTCCTGCCAGATCACACAGGCCCATCCTGGACCATAGAAGTCAACCTGGTCATGGGCCCTCCTATGATTGTACAATGAAGGATACATAGGCACTAATGAGGTCATCCCTTTGGACATGTTCTCACATTGGTAACTCTCCTCCTCTCATTCTTCTTATGTGCAGAGGATTACAACACCCTAATACAAGATTTTGGAACTTATTGTAGCTGTATGAATGCATTTATTATTGGTACAATGTATTTTGGATGACCTAAGTTCCCATTGCCGCACCCTCTTTCATAAAATGTTGCCATATGCCCTAACTGTCCCTAACACAATCAATAAAATTCCATCACACCTTTCCTTCCTCTTTAAATATAAAGTATTTGAAAGTAAGAAGAGAGAAAGTAATTTTGTCCGTAGGTAAGCATGACTTCTGGACTTTTTTCAGGCAGCATTTTGAATAATGAATAAATTTGCTATAATGTAGTTCAGGGGAAGATGCTGGCAAAGGGAAAGTGTCACATAAATCACGGCGGAAGACTCCCAACTCTCACTTTTTGATCAGTGGGAGAATAACTCCGGTCCGGATGGGGGAGGGACTGAGAGGCGTGAATGTGCTTTCCTGCAAAGTAAAAGGTACATGTTGTCTTTTTGTAAAGTTGATGTAAACCACATTTAGGAAAAGTAGTAATTTAAAGTAGAGGTGAACTCAGGAAGTAAGGATTTATTTACCTTAAAGGTAATATTGAAAAAAAGGTAACTGTGCTTAAAAAATACCCCCAAAAACTAGCTTTTGTCTTGAACTACTCCTAAGAAAAAAAGAGCACTACCTGCACCTAGGCACTTCTCTTCTGTACATCTGAAGTGTGAGATCATCTAATGCACTGCTTTGTCTGACTGATTTGGAGTGAATTTACAACTGAGCTGCTCATTGTTCTCCTTGCTGGAGAGAAAGCTGTACCTGAGGATCTGCAGTGCATGCATTTCCCTGTTTTACAATTTTCAGTGCAGAGATTGACAATTAGGGTAGAAAACCAGCTCCTTGTTGAATAGGGGGTGGTTCTTGTTTATTTCAATGTGATCATGACATAATTTTTAAAGCTGAACCACTCATCTCATCAATACAGTATGTATTTAGTTCCATTTTTACACCTTCCATTCAGATTACGGGAAAAAGTAAAAGCAAGCACGTTTGGTAATTTAATTAAATTCCACTGATATATATCCCATTGTCTTATGAAAATAAAGTCGATTGATTACAGTGAAAAATGTATCAAACATAGGACACAAGGCATTCTTCCTTCCACCAAATATTCTGCTGACTGATGAGCGCCTACATAAACGAGAAGCCCAAATCCCCTCCAGTATGTTCAACAAACTAATTAGGAAAACATTGCTGACTCCTCCGACTGTCTCCCACTAATAATTACGACAACATTAGGGCTCACAGCAAGACACTACGAGCGGGTCCTAGAGACAAATATGACTTGCCGCAATTTTATTGGCCACCATTGATACCACTGCAGAGGGATGATGAATTGAATAAGCTCCGGTTAGGGGACCCTCTTAGTCCCTGACATAATTGTAAATGAATTAGCAAAGGAAGCAGAGAAATCACAGCGGGCCATAGTTAAAACTCTGATGTCATGTCTGCAGTCGGGTTGATAAATCTTCTTGCTCTTCAATATCTACACTTAATATAAGGGGAACGACCAAGGGGGCATTTAAGCAGGAGCCGACCAGATGCGTGAAGACCATTTAGCGCAAGTGATTTACTCAAGGCGTTAACCTTTCTTAAGTGGAATTAGCTGTCAATAGACTCACGCGGGGACAAGCGACACTTATCAGTACCTCTTTGGAGAATTATGGCTCCAGAGTTCACAGACAAAGACGAGAGTTCTGGATACGCCATTATTTTATGAACGCCACTTATCATGTGAGATGTCCTCGGGTCAGAACGTCTCTCTGAGACTCGGGTGATTCACACATTCATCCTGACACAATCAGCCCTGTGATTGTTTTAATATTATTTCTGCCAAAATGTCTGCTCAGAGTTCGGGGATTTTAAAGGACAAGTTCAACTTAATGCTAAATAAGCAGTTGAATCATACAAGTAGAACTTTTTCTGTATAAGTATAAGACACTTTTCCAAGTTGGTAATGGCATTCATATGGTAACGCCATGGGCCACAGGTGGGTATTACTACTTTGCTAGGGCACTGCCAGAGCTTCCTAATGGCCAATTAAAGCCAGCTTATTACCTTACGCTAGTACCAAACATCTTACCCACTCATGCCACACTTATGTTAGGTTATGTGTACACAGTAGTATTACCGTTGCATTGCATTTAACTAAAGCCGATCCATTGGCTGAATGTATTTCACACAGGTGGCCTGGCAAGTGTTTGAGTGGTTGACAACACCCGTCACCAAATGATCAACCAACGACATGATTTTGATGGGCAGTCATGGGTTGGTCATAAATGATTCATTGCCTATAGACAGCCATAGGCTAGACAAGGTTTTCAAGGTTCGCAGTTACTGGTGAATAACTACTCCTTACTGTCCCTTTGAACTAGCCCTAAATTATTTAACTTGCATTGGAGAAACTGCTTCTTCGGGATTCCATAGCAGTTGGTCTAATGGCCTAATGCCCTGGAAACGCATCATCTTTTCTGGGAAATGTGGATCGGGAATCAGACAACATTTAGAGATTCTTTTAGCATATAAAGCAGAAATATAACTTTTTTCATTTCTTTGGTATAAGTTGTGACTCAAAATTGGGTTGGGAACTTACCTGTTATTGAGTGGTCCCTGAAAAGTGCAGGGTGGGACACCCAGCTAAAAGGGGCCGGGGAGAACACCGCTTTTGTAGCATAGTGTGAGATGCCAATGTGTAAACTTAACTTACTTTTATTTTTACAGAGACACTTTAAAGGATTAGATACCTACTGCACACACAAGCACCCATTTTACTGTAAAGCCCCTTTAAGTTGCATTAGGAATGCTATTTAAAGAACAAAATATTTATTTTAGGTAGAAAAAAAGCCCATCGGCCAGTGATACTCTATTGGTTTAGCTCCCTATGCCCTCTTTGAGAACCCTGCCTGCCTTGTTTACAATTTCATCTCCCCCTGCAGCAAGGCGGCCCCGAATTGGCATCCAGATGCAAACAACAAATTTAAAATCCACGCAGGGCTGGAATCAATTTGAATATAAATATTCTAATGTTGCATTAAATATGTAGAAGCAACGGCGATCTTAAGGGAAGGTCACATTCTCAATGCAAACGCACCTAGCAGGGTGGTGCACGCCCGCATTTATTAGCGCCGGGCTTGCATTTGCTAAGCGGGCTCTACACAAATCCATAGTATTAACATCTGCTTGGAGTAGCAGACTTTCACTTACAGAAAATGATTTAAACCCAGTCAAGCAGATAAATACAGGCATACAAGCAGGTGGCTCTCTCTAAAGTAATCCCTGCCTTCAGCAGACAGTCAATGAACATCATTTCAACTTCAAAAATATGGAAAGAAAAAACTCTTAAAACTCTGAAGGAGTTTAAAAAGAAAAACTAGTCATGGAGAAAGGCTTCTACGAATAATACATAAAGGATAATCCAAGCAGTATGTAAATAAAAATATAAACATGGATGATGGTGAAGCAAATATCCTACCATGATAAAAACATCACATTTAATTATTAGAAGCTGCCCTGCTTGGTTAAAGTAGGATATCCCTCTAGAACCGTATATCTCAACCAGGGTTGTTAGGCGTTTCTTGATTGTTGAGTCATTTGGACCTCTCAGGTCAGTTTAAGTGACACCAATGATCTTTTTGGCTACCTGTATGGGTGACATGCTTCCCAATGGCCACCAAGCTATTATACTGTAAGCTGTGGATACAGTAATTATAGAAGGGCTTCCCCAAGACCTGAAAGTTATTTTAAAGGTTCCCCATCTTAAAAAGGTCAGGAAACAATTCTGTAGAATATTGAGACAGGATGCAATATTGCTCCAGAATGCAATTACAATTTAGATAATAAATGTCTATCATCAAGGTAAGTTTTTGAGAAGGTCCATTTTTTGTTCCAGCATGACTGTGCCCCTGTTTACGAAGCCAGGTCTATAAAGACATATTTGGAAAAGTTTGATGGAAAGGAACTTGAGTTGTCTTCACAAAGTGTTGATCCTAACCCTACCAAGCTCCTTTGGGATGAGTTGGAATGTTGGTTGTTACCCAGAGCCATATGAAAGTTGGGATTGGCATTTTTTAATGAGCTATGACAAATGTAGTAGAGCACAGCCTATTAGGCCACTTCAATAACAGTTATCATTGTCCAATGGCCTACTATATCTTTCAATACCATGTGCTGTAGGCTCATTCAATTCAACTGGCTGTAATGCAGAACTAAAATCATCAGTGGGTGGTGAGCTCTGGTCATAATCAACAAGTATACACAATATTCTTGCTGATTATGGCACATACTCATTTGCCTCTACCCTGCAAAAATGACAAATCTATTACCTGTTTTAGATGCATCCTTGGAAGGCCACCAGCTCCACAGGAGACGTTCGAGAAGACATGCGATCCTCCCTGGCCATTGGATGGTCATCCATGCCATTGGATGGCCACTGGAGTTATATTGTCCCGAATGTTCTGTTTGCATGTGCCATACAGTGTAGAACCTAATATAAAAAACCACCAGGACCCATGCCTTTATTTTTTTAGGTACTACAAACTAATAACTTTTTGTTTTCTGGGTTTACATCCACTTAATCAGCTGGATTGGCTGA
>NC_092863.1:102474889-102477785 GCF_032062135.1 Pyxicephalus adspersus | reverse complement strand
CAGCCTAATTTCCAGGATGGGTTTCAGCTGGGACAGTTAAACTTGAATATCCCAAGGCCTCTTTATCTCCCCCATCTGGCCAAGAAGCTTATTGTCATTCAGCCTGGTACTTCAGCACCACCTTCAGGTCAATAGGAAAACTGTCCGATTACACAGGAAAATACTCTGCGTAACCTGTATCTGGGGCAAATATACCTATCATCCTGGATGAAACCCTGGGTCTTCATTGGTGAGCTGTTACAATATGTATTCCACAGAACCTGTGGTTCATTTCTCTGCATTTATTATCAAAGTTAAAAAACCCTTACATTCAAACCTCCTCATGGAGTTCTGAGAATACCAGAGGCAATCAACACCAAATTAAGGGAACAAGTTGCTTCAGATTTTTACAGGAACCTATGATTCGTACACCCTTTCCAGCTCTTGTCTTGGTTTTATAAGTTTTTGAGTTTTGCGGCACCTGCCTTCAGAATTGCTGTAGTACCCTTGAGCAAGCCAATATTACCCCTGAGGAAGCCTACATGTCAAGCAAAACGCGTTGTTACACAAAAAAGACAGCTGCAACTACTTATTGGAAATCGGTATCAATGTGTGGATTATTTTTCAAAATTGGATACCCATATGCATACTAATGGGACAAGTATGAAGACATGTCAATGAAAGTGTAACAATTTTAGTAAAAAAATGTAAATTTTCCTGCTAACAAACCCCTCTTTCTTTTCTTCACAATTTGCTCTCAAATATATATTTGTCCTCCAACATTGTGTTCAGCTTTAAGTGTAATTCCTGCTGTTACCCTCTCAAACCAAACCGCCATGTGCAAATTAGCGAGCACTAACTAAACATCTCAATAAGCCTTTGCGGCCCCGGTGGATAATTTCTCTATCCGCTCCGGAGAGGACAAGTCGGACTTTAAGTTTTAAATTCAATCAGCAACGTAATGGGTATATTTTCAGCCCTTCATATTTTTCATGCTAAAGCTTAATTAGGTTTACTGGTCAGTGAACACAGCGGTCATTACTCAAGAGAAACCTGTGGTTCCGAAGATATTAATTTAAATGTGAATTTGGCAGTGATCAGTCAGAGACATTTTTTCATGTTGAGCATTTTTTTCCCCCTTGCGCTGTAATCATTTTAAATGACAAATGAAATTAACCTTTTGGAGATCTGGTAACAATCAGATGAGATCATAGCGGCTAATGCAATTCCTGAGCTCAGGACTTGCAAGGCGAAATGTTTTTAAGAACTCGAAGCAAAGTCAGGTCACCGTGCTCAACTTTCCTGAACGAAATGCTAAAAAGGTCTGGTATGTACTGTACCAGATTATAATAAAATCCAGCTAGGGAGATGGCTGTATTCAATTTCAGCAGGATGCAGTTATATGGATACACTGTATCAGGTGTCAGTGCAATGCAGTTAAGTCATATATACTGTATCACACCTCAATAAAATGTATTTATGGGACATATACTGTAACTCAGCGGGATGAAGTTATGTGTCATGCATTGGATTTGACTTACTAAGTGTAAAGAATGTTTGCTTCGGCTTATGAAATATGGCGACGCCGACTATTTTTGAATACCCGATCGAGTGCAAAGGAAATTTAAGGCCCAGGTGAATTTTCAATCAGTTAAATGCATTTGGGTGGATCAAATAAAAAGTTTTCAAAGTTGTTTGGTTTATCTTTTTACCTGCATAGAAAAGCCCATTCCCTGCAAGCATTGGACCCTTGTTGCATTGGTGGAAGCAGTGGTCTCAAGGATACTGGCTTCCCTGTGCCCATCCAAAGCTCTCCAATCGGCATACATGAGCTTTGCTGATTGGAGAGTTCTAGTTACATGAATATATAAGTCATATGAATAAGCCGATTTACAAATATACAAACAAGTTCCGCAAGTAAGTTCGTGAGCCACAAACCTCTTTTCTTCCCTTCAATTAGTAACCTACTAGTGGTGGCTCCAACAATATGATATGAATTAACAAGTAGGAGAGAATATATACCCCAAACCCCCCCTTATCCTCTAGTTCTAGTTATAGCTTTAACTTTAAGCATGGGGAGTGTTGGATCTCTGCAGAGAGACTTTTATCACTACGTAGGTCCTTATCTACAAGGGAGGGACAGACTTCTCTGATTACTAATGCTTTCATGAAAGGAACTGTAATTTTGAAATTAATTCAGCTCTAATTGCACTGTGCATGAACTATGTATTAGGTACCCGTATTGTTTATACCAACCAGGGTTCCTCCAGACATTTCTAGGGGTTCCTTGATCAAAAGGCAAGTTGGGTCCTTAAGGCCTTTTTACGTGACAGCAATGATATTTTTCTGTAAGGGTGACATTCTTCCTAATGGCCAGCAATGTAAGAGACATTCTTCCCAATGACCACTAGGCTTATATAATTTGAGCTGTGAATATAGAAATTATAGAAGGGGTTGAAGAAGTTATTTCAGTGGTTACCACATGTTAAAAATGTTGAGAAAGGCTCTGTGTATAGTGCCTTGCAACAATACTATTTTATGTTCTGTATGAGCCCTCAGTAAAAACCCTAAGCAAGGAAATAATAACACAATGTTGCTAATGACAAGCTGAACCTCAAGATTTTGGGCTTACAGAATCATCCAATTTGGCCAATTTGATCAAAGACAATGCATATAGTTGGATGATGGTCACCCCTAACAAACCACCATAACTGTCTTGTCTGAAAATCTCCCCCGACACGATTTATCAATCCACCCTGGCCGATCAATGAAAGGACCGCCACTGTACTGTCCTACAAAGACAAGCACAGCGTAGTCCCAATTGTTCGTCCGATCCCTTCTCCTCTACATAGAACAGAACAGTGCTGTGTGTACAGAGCTCCTTCATTCACCCATCAATCGAATCAACCACAAAAGA